>NW_017893593.1:43702-52753 GCF_001540865.1 Ananas comosus
CTATCTCACCTTATGAATACGCTCTCATATATAGTATATGTGGCCTCACAACCCTCGGCGAGGGCGCACGAGAGTTTGTGGCAGACTCCTCGAGCGGTCTGGCGGGTGCCGATCGGGTAGTGGTGCCGTTTGCGTGGTGCGATTACGCGTCTGGGTCGAGCTCGGGGATGCGCGATGGTCCAGTCCCGCCATTGGTGAGTCTTTGAGCATGTTCCTGGGGCATGGTACGTCTTTTTGAAGACTCCCCCAGGGCTGCATCGATCACGTGGAGTGGTCCTCTCCTCGAGCGTCCTCATCGCTCACAACTCGGATGGCCGGCAAGGATAAGTGATCTCTCGCGCTTTAACCCCCTTCCGCAGTCTGCAGCTGAGCGGGAGGCGTGTGGGTTGCAGCCGGCTCACTGCGCTGCCAAGACCTGGCAGCGGTGCTGCCTCCTCCATGATGGCTCAAGCCGAGCATGCCGGCCATCGGGACTTTCGATGAAGCTCGATAAGTCGATGCCTGAGAATTGACTTTGGAAGTCGTCGATGGTCGCCCGGCGTGATGCGCTTACCGACCAGGCGTCTATGCTAGCGATCGTCACCTTGGCTACTCCCACGGACAGGCTTGTGCAGCGCGAGGTTGACCAGCCTGATCTGCTCGGGTCCTTCTCGACGGATGTGACGCCCAGCGTTGTGCCCTCATCCTCGCGATGGAATGTTGGTGGGTCTCCCCAGTTCCACAAGCAGGCTCGGGTGGCCCCGGCCGTTGAGGGTCACGTCACAACAGCAGCTCCTCTGAGCGTTTGCTTGCTCGCCTGCCCTGATCGCGGCTGACAGTCGTACGTTCTTTCATCGCGTGGGTTATTGTCTCCGTGTAAAATGGTGCGAAATGCGCTTATCCCGCCTTTGTTCCCTGCCCTCCTTTCCTCAGCTTGGATGCAGTTGACAGGTCTCTCTTTGGGCAATCTCATTGCCCAAGTGATCACCCCCGCAGACATAGCAAGAGATCTTCTCTTCTGGCGGAGGCTCTCTCGCTCTTGCCCTTTGTGATCACGCTCCGGCGCGGTTCCCCCACCCTTTGGCCTTGCCCGCCCTAGTGGTTGCCACGCGCGATAGTCTGGCATTGTCATATCCAGCAGAGCTTCTCCGGGCTGCGAAGCGGAGCTGATGTCCTTGACGTCTCTCGCCACGAGCTCCTTGTTTAGCCCACGGTTGGATGACCGTCAGAAGAAGAACACGCATCCTCCTCGCCATGCTGTGATGGCAACATACAGTGTTGAAGTACTTTCTGAATAGCTCCTTGAGGGATCCTGTGTGCTTGAGCCGTCGAAGTTGCCTCGCGCCAAGATCTTTCGACTCTCCTGGTAGAATCCGTGCCTTGAATTCCGCGCACGAAGTCCTCTCCGCAATATGCCAGTTGCATTGCCCTTCTCGACCTTCTGCAGAACGCGACGCCCACAGCATCGCGTCGTCGTAGAGTGTACATGGAAGCGGTCTGGACGCTTGTCCTCCTCGTCCTGCTGATCGCAGGCCTCTAGATAGCGCTCGCATGTGCCAAGGAGTTGTCTATTCTCCTTCCTGTCGGCGTTCCTCCTGAAGCAATTGGGGTTTCAGGGAGCGGACGCTTTGGGGTGTACTCCTTCTGCGTTTCACCGCCTCGAGCCACCGCCTTCTCAAGGATAGTCACCCTCGTCTTGAGGTCCTCGACCTCGTCGACTCGAGTGACTAGCTCCTCGATCAAGTTCTTCCGTTCGTCGTCACGACGGGTGATGTTGTCTTGGAGCTTCTCAAGCTCGCCTCGAAAGGTCGCCATGGCAGTGGCGACACTCTCCTCCATACTGCGAACATCTTCATTGAAGGCGTTAAAGGTATCGGCCATCTCGGTGTACCTTTCTCCCACCTTCGATAGAATGTCCTCCAACAGCGCAAGGCGGTCCTCGACCGACGCGGAATCCTTCGTGATTCGCGTGTCCTTGCCCTTGCCCCGCTTGGAGGGTTGCTTGGAGGCGTCACCCCCAACGTCGCCAGCAGCGGTCTCTGATGACGACATGGCTCCTTCTCGAACCGGCTCTGATACCAACTGTCACGGACTTAACGAATTTGCTCGCAAAAGCCCGTGCGGCGCTCGACTTCCTTCGCGAAGTGAGCAAGCCTGCCTCTCTACTTGCTAAGTTAGGACCTCGCTCGCCCTAGACTAAGTACAAGAGAGAGATAAGAAGAAAGCTCTTCTATTACTTCAATAGTTGAGAATACAATAGTAGATTCCAAAATGAGAGGGGGTGGAGGCCACACTATATATAGGCCACTCGCCGCCCACAAAGCAAATGATAAGATGCCAAGTGGCATGAAACTACAAGCCAAAAGGGGAGGCCAATAAATACGCTACGGTCTCCCAAGAGTCATAATAAATATGCATAGGAACTCTAAGTACATTAATGGGCTACCTAGAAACCCCAAGGGACTCTTGACTCCTCGGCATCCGCGCCAATCCCCCTCAACTTTTCATTTTTAGAGCCAACCCTCTCTGGGCATTTTCGCAGTGAGGGACCGGTCCCAGCTCGGGTAGACCGGTCCCCGAAAACTCCACAGCCAGGCAGAGGGGATTTCGCGTTCGGGAACCGGTCCTTGCCTGAGAGACCGGTCCCCGGGAGACCGGTCCTTGTCCGAGAGACCGGTTCCCGAAAGCTGAGTTTTCGGGACTTAGCCAAAGGCCAACGTTCGGGAACCGGTCCCTGCCTGCCATGGACCGGTCTCATCAGAGACCTCCACAGCCCAGCCTGATGGAACCGGTCCCTCCCTGCCAGGGACCGGTCCCCGAGAGCATATCTACTCCAGTGCAAGTTTTGCACCGGTGCTCTCGCGGACCTTTCCTTAATGCACTTTATGCATTATAGCCACATTCGGACTTTCCGAAGCCTATACGCTCGACAAATAGTCGATTCCAAACCGAAGTCTAATCCTCGGATTTTGAGGATTCACTTCCTTACAACCGGTCCCCAAGCGCGACTACGCGGGGAGAGACCGGTCCCATGCGGGGAGAGACCTGTTCCCGAACGTTGGATTTTCGAGGCAGGCTGAGAGACCGGTCCCAGGTCGGGAAGACCGGTCCCTCAGTTCGAAAATTGCCCAGACCAGGGCAGTGCACAGGTTGGATTTTTGAGGGACTTAAGTTGATTTTGTTACTTCAAAGGGCCTTAGGGCCATTTCCTCTCCCTCTCACCCTCATTTCTTTCCCTCACATTCTCTCTACACTCTCTAGAAAGAGAAGAAGAACGAGAAGAAGAAGGAGTTGAAAGAGAGCAAGATTGGAGGCCTTGGAGCATCTTCCTCTCCCTCATTTCTCACCTTTGGAGGCTTAGAGCTTATGGTTGGAGCTTGGTAGTGGATCAATCTTCAACCCTAGAGGATTTTGAGCTTGGTTTGGAGCATTCTAGAAGTTAGTTGATGATTTCCTTCCTCTAGATTCTAGCTTTGGTGCTTTTGTTGGTAGAAACCCTAGATTTTGGGATTTAGGGTTTATTTTTGGGGATTTTCGATTAGAGGGCTTTGAAACCTAATTGATGAGTTTAGAACCTTTATTTAGGTTGGATTTGAAGAACTCTAACTCCTATTTGGAGCTTGAGAGAGGATTTCTTCACTTGAGGTGAGTTTTTCCACCTTAGCCTATGTTGCTTATTGATTGAACTTAGGGTTGATCGTAAGGTTCGTTTAACCCTTGTTCCTACATCTTTAGGGTGCTAGGGGACTAGTGGACACATTCGTTGGAGCAAACGAAAGAGCGCAAGAGTTGTGGTGGGTTTGGCTTTATGAAAACGGGGCGAAATGGCCCCCATACTTTCTATACTCGTCGTAACGTCATTTTAAATGCAAATCTATGCTAAATGAAATTTATGTGAATTTTAGAACACTTAAGATGCATATGCTATGTGTAAGATAATTTTCACCCTATATAGTAGAGCATTTTGGATATTGTTACATGCATTTGGGTAGTGTTCGCACTAGTCGTTTGGAAACATGCTTCATATGTTTAAAGTGGCTCAATTATGCATTTATGAACATTTGGTTTAAGCTTGGACTTAGTGAGAACCAAACCCTGGTTCCAGTGAAGTACGGCCAGCCAAGGAAACGTTCGACCAATTAGGTCCAAGGAGGCAATGCAATTAGTTCAATACAGATAATCTATAGATCTTGGATTATGAACGTATAAAACAGTGCTGGCTCAGGAATGCATAATGTAAATGCTATATGCAATCAATGCAAATAATGCAAGCGTATGCAAACCACACTTAGTAATTATTCGTACTACGTCAATGCTAACATAGCTCCTCCCACTGAATTAAGTCATTTTTCTATTCTGGTTCTCGTCAATCACTGTTTTAATATAAAGTTTTCATCTACCTTTACAGGCTAACCACCCGACTCGGTTGCAGTCAATCGTCTGCGGATGTACCGCCACTAGAAACCAGGCTCGAGGCGAATGGGACGTTACACATCACCTCAGGCCCTAGATCCTTCGCTAAGATACCAAATCATAACTCATAATGCATACTTTTGTACAACTCATTTGGCTATGACCCAATTCTTACCGGCTTACCATGTTACCCCATAACTCACACAAATCCTTAATAATGGGCGCGACTCGACTCCCTAGGGACCGTCAACTGGTGGACTTACGGCAGCCAGTGCGTGACCAATCCGAAGAGCGCCATCCGCCTTGAGGGGGAGCTACATCTCAAGCAAGACTTATCGGAGTCGTCATCAATCCCTCAATTGAGGATACATAGGCCACTAGTCACATGCAAATTGTACAATATTTTCTACCGATTTAATCATGCACTCTATGTCAACTTGGACCAATTCAATAGGTTAACATGTGTTTAAGCATTTTTATGATGACAATTCATGTCTCATTGTCATTGCCACCTTGTTTACTAATGTTCATGTCCAAATTCACATTTACACATAATAGGGTACTAACATACACATGAATGACACACGAATATTATATGATCATCACCACAAGTGTTTGCTAGGTTCATGCTGAGGTTTAATGCCACTCGATTAATACATAATATAGATTGGTCACTATGTTCCAACACATGGCAATATTCTCAAGTATGTCTTCTATTTAACATAATCCACAATATGTAAAATTATAATATATCATCATGCCACATATACACTAGCCATCAATATAGATATTGTCAACATACCACATAGTCATCATCCAATAATCATAGCTTTAGCATCTCATGCATTCTTTTAGCATTTAATTCATTATGCTTACATTTGATTTTCTATGTATGTTACATCATTCTTTTTCATTCTTATACTATGTCAATATGCATCATATGATAATTCAATTTTCTTAGCGATAAAGGGCGAACCTGTCGTTCGGTAACAACAACCCACCCATCGCCATTCGAGCTGTCGACACTTGAATCGGCAGTGGCCGCGGCACCCGCACACGGTTTGGCACCGATCTCTCACGCGACCACCCGACGACTCCAATTCACGATCCGAAAATTAAAAGGTCTTCGCGATTATGGCAACGATGCTTCAATCCTATTTTCATGAATTTACGGATATGCCTCGGCCCTCCGGCAGACATGAAGCCTACAACGTCCATCTTAATAACTTCTGTGTAAAACGGCCTCGTGGATGCCGAACGGTCTATCGCCAAGCGTATTCGTTTACACCTAGCCAATTTGGTTTACGGAGGGTCAATGGATTCAACCCTATAGTGTGAAAGTTCTGACCATTTTGAGCCCTAGGTTTACAACTATGCAGAATCATTAAATTGCTCTATGATTCAAGATGTACATCATCTATTTAGGCATCATGGGTTCACTAAAACCATTTTCAGCATTCTAGACCTATTCTTTAGAGATCTACCATTAACAGCCTCATTTTGGAGCTCTACGGTTTCAATAGGTAAAAATCCCAATTAGAGCCTTGGATTTCAAGCAATCAACTCTAATTAGCATGCTAGAATACCTTAAATCCATTGTTAGAGCTATTAACAACCAAACTAGAGGAATGCCTTAAAGGGTTTGAAGCTTACTTCAAAGTTGCTCTAATGGGAGAAGAAGATAGAGAAGATTGAAAATCCATCCTGGTCAGTTCAATCTCTACAAACCTCTTTTTTGGGTAGAGATTTAAGAGAGAGAAAGGAGAGATCTCTTCTCCCTTCATGTATGGTGTGTGAACTCTGTGTGTGGCTGTGTGCGTGTGTGGTGTGCAGCCGAAGAGAAGAAGGCAGCAGTTCTTTAATATCCCCAAGACACCTATTCACTCCCTGGCAGCTTGAAATCTTGTACTTTGCGGAGCTCCCTGATGTCTCCGTTTAGCCGAAATTGAAGTCATGTTTCGGTTTTACTTAAGGCTTAACAAGGCTGCGATCGGGGGTCAGTTTCGACCCCGTTTGGTCCTTGAAACTGTACCGAACTGTAATCTTATCAGATAGCTATGCAATTTTATTTCTCACTCTACGGGGTCGAAAAAATATGAACTTTAAATCTAGCCTCATAATAAATATTTCTGAACTTATCTCGCTTTTCATAATAATTTCTGAGGCTGTGCATTTTCTGGCTAATTTATCTGTCTCATTCAAGCAGAAAATTCTAGATTTCTGTTTCAATCGCATTTCAGCACAGTCAGTTCTACTTTATGTTTATTCCTACAAATCCAATAAAAATGTATTCTCACACCTTGTTATTTATTTTATATTTTATATCAAAATCTAGGTTTATGTTACAACATTAGTCGTATTGAATCCTCAATCTATCACAATTCATAATGGGAAACACAAAAGTCAAATCTAGAGACCAACCCGAAGGCGTCTATGGCCTGAGACCCACACGTTTAGGCTGTATCTGGCCGGTGCGAGCATAATGGCCCGGGTAGTATCATCCCACACCTGGGAATGAGGCGTGTTACCACGGCATCCATTCGTTCGGCGCCCTCCCGCAACGGCGAATATAATCCGATGGCCATCTTCGGAAGTGCCGGCTGTAGGGATGCACCCTCACAAGCATTGCGAATGAGCACAATGGCAAGTAGTCAAGACGATGCGCAAGGTACGCTAAGTCCTCATGTCTAATAACATGGAAGTTGCAGTAATCTTCAAAGACTACCCTATGTCCATACATGTCTTCAACATGGAATATAGCAGATATGTTAGTGCCTACCAAATGTCTCTATGTTGCAGGTTCATGGTTTTACTGAGTTTCAAGTCGCCCCTTGTATGACACTCTGGTTCTCTATGATCAAAAACATTGTAACTATGTTCCAAAGTACCTATTCCAAGTCATAATTATCCGTAAAGATGATATTTTCACTGCAAAATAAACCTTTCCGTATGTTAATCATTCTACTCATATACTTACTTATTATAGTGAAATTTTTCATAATACTACGAGGCAAGTGCATTTAAGTGCTCTAAAAATCATATATAGTCCATTTAGCATAGAAATGACTTAAAAATAATTTAAACAAGTAGAAAGAGCATAGGGGCCATTCGCCCCATTTCCACGAAGCCAACCCCACCCAGATGACACGAAACTCCTCGTAAGCGCTCCACAGAGGGTTGAAGACGGCCAGATAGTCCTATATATGAGATATAATAGGGCTACTTTAACCGGCTTAAGCATTTTGGGTGGTGGCTAGGCCAAGAGTTAAGAGATGTAAGCATGCTAGGACGGGAGTAGTCCTAGGATGGGTGACCTCTGGAAGTTGGGCGCCACAGATGGTATTAGAGCCAATTACCAGCCGAAGTGTGAGATGAGTCTCGGTGAGCCAGGGTCTGGATGACGGGCCTGCGGATAAGTCTCAATCGGCTGGAACTTGTGTGAGTTCTGAGACTGACAGGACGTCAGGGCTTAAAGAGAGGGAGATTTGTGAGACCCCAGATAGTCCTATATATGAATATAATAGGGCTAAACTCTATACCGGCTTAAGCATTTGGTGGTGGCGTGAAAGAGGTTAAGAGAGTTAGGCAGTGCTAGGACGGAGTAGTTCTAGGATGGCGTGACCTCCTGGGAAGTTGGGCGCGTCACAGAGGGTGTCCCCTAGTCTCCTAGTTCCTAGAGTTATAGAAACATTATGTCAAACAAAGCTCAACGAACAAAGTAGCTCAAACATTAAGCTTTCTCAGCTAGGTTGAGAGAACCTCACCGAAGCTAACGAATCTCTCTCGATCATCGAAAAGGAGTTAGATTCCTTCAATCCAACCTAAATCAAATTCTAAACCATCAATTTGTTCTAGAAGCTACAATCAAAAATCCCCATTTTTAGCCTAAAACTCAAAATCTAGGTTGATCCAGTAACATCCAAAAATCCGAATCTAGAGGAGAGAAAGCTACAAACCTCTTAAAGTCTCCAAACAAGCTCCAAAGCTCTTAGGGTTGAAGCGTTGATCCTCAAACAAGCTCAACAAGATCTCACACTTTCCAATGGTGAAATACCCACAAAAAGCAAGAAGGGGAGAGAAAAGAGATCAAAACTAGCAAAAAACCTAACAAAAATGAGAAGAAACCATACGGGAGGAGTTCTCACCTTTTCTCCATGGTCCTAGGGCTCAAAGGAGCTCACAAAGGGGCTGGGGTGTCATATATAGGGTGTTGCAACAATTGCAAAAACACCCTCCACAGAAAAGCCCGCTCTGCACTGTGTACGGTACACGGGTTTGGTACCGGTACACCACCCGAAAAGCCAAACCGCAGCCTGTTTGCTGGAAATGGTCTGGTACGCGTACACTACCGTACGGTACGCCATCGATCACGTGTACGGTACAGAAGCGAACTCGTACCGGTACGCAGCCCGCTGAAGGCAACCCGAGAGCTAACCAAAAAATAACTTTTTGGATTTTGGTACACCGCTTCAAACACAATTTCGGGACTCGAAACCATGGGTCGGAACACTGTTACGACCCTTCAAAAGTCTGAGATGGCTCGTCACACAGATCAAACACTCGAACTCGCAATTTGCAAAGGTCCAGTGCGTCACACACTAAGTCAATACAATAGTTCATAGTTGCTAGTCTAATGCCCCTTTATGACACTTTCAATTT
>NW_017893594.1:0-9501 GCF_001540865.1 Ananas comosus
GTATCTTCCTTCACCGTCGAACAGGGACCGGATAGGATTCTTTGGCGATGGAGCTCTGATGGACAATTTACGGTCAAATCGACCTATTCGACTTTGACGGATGGTGGAACGAGAGACGCTCGAGCTATCCGCATTTGGAGCCTTAATATCCCTTAAAAAGTAAAAGTGTTCATCTGGTTAGTCCTTAAGAAAAGGATTCTCACACGTGATAGACTTTTCAGGCGAGGGTGGGTAGGGGATCCTACCTGTGTCCTCTGTGGGTCGGATGAGGAATCGGCGGACCATCTGTTCACCCGGTGTGTATTCGGCAAGTTTATCTTAGTATCAGGAGTGGAAGACGTCCATGTCCATGATCTGGGGGACGATGTGAATCAAGTGTGGGATAGGTGGTCGGCCAAAATGGACCACATTAAGAAGCGATCCAGCCTAACTGATTTGGTGGGGAGCTGGTGGACTACTTGGAAGGTCAGAAATGATGGTATCTTTCGGAATACCCTTCCTAACCCTAGGATAGCGGCCCTAAGTCTCAAGTTGCTTGTGAGGGAGTAGGATCTCCTGCTCGAGCCTTCCTAACGCTACCTTTTCTCAAAAAAAAAAAAATTTCCAATCACCACTTTTTTTAATACATCCTGTAAAATTACTTAAAATTTTACAGTTTTGAAAGTTTATGGCGGATATAATTTCTAAAACTAAAAGTTATACGTAGTAAATGTTAAGCTTTTATAATGAACCATTGCACCGGAAGAGCAATGCTATGGAATTTAAAAATGCTTTTAGTGATTAGCTGTTAATGTGGCATTTCTTAAGAGGGCGTTTAATTATATGTAATTACAAACACAATATATATATATATATATATATATATATATATATATATATATATATATATATATATATATATATATATATATAGAGTCCGGTTACTATGCTATTAATAGCACGAAGTATTTGGTGCTACCAAGTTTTCCACCGTTAGATCTACCCTTTTGATCATTTTCACCCGTTAGATCATACTATTCAACCAACCACCAACTCAACCCTTGGGGACCCACATCATCCTAACCGTACATCTTTTAATCCAATGACCAAAAACTTGATAGCACCAATAATTTGGTGCTATTAATAGTATAGTAGCCTAGTTATATATATATATATATATAGAGGTGGTGTTTAATTTGATAGTGTCTAATTTTTTTTTTTTTTTTTAACAGCCGTTTGTTATTTATTTCTCAACATGACTGAGTCTGACGAGTGTACGTAACCAGGAACCGTGAGGAGGGTACACAGTAAAGCATAATGAAATTGTTAGTAACAGGCAAAGAAAACGGATACGACACGCAAATTATTGCTTAAACCGGGTGCATTCATAATACCGTGCATCACTGTCATTCTATGCTTTATATCAATCCACTCTTATTAATGAGCGAAATTAAGCTGCAACTTTAAGGCTTCGTTTGGAATTGTGAAAAAATTACGTTTCTGAGAAACGTCGACGATGAAAAAATAGCATGTTTGTTTCTGTACGTAATATTGCGTTTCGCATATCACGATTAATCAGTTATGATATATTTTCTGCGATCCTAGCGGAGAACGCAGAAGCATATCTATATATACTTTTTTCTCAACTTCATCTTATCTAATAGCGTTAGATAGATCTCAATACCAAGTTAAGCCTTATTAGTTGATGGGAATTAAAATAGGAAATAAATTAACCATAGTTTTCTTCCAAAACCACTGAACAATCTTGTAATAGAAAACTATGACTTGCACTTGGTGCACCACATCAGTTGTACACCACAGTCTCATCTCCTACATTATACATTAAAACTTAGGCCCCGTTTGAATATTAGAATAATTTATTTAAAACAAAATTATTCTATATGAGAATTTTCTAATATGGTTGTAAATAAAGAGTTTGATTTTTATTTTTTTAAAGATCGTGCTACTTATGATTTAATCGAATAGTATATTTCATTTATAATAAAGTGATTTATTTTATTATAAAAAAATAATTTGAAATCCAAATATGACATTTCTTATCGATCAAATATATAATTATTTTGAATAAATTAAGAGAATATGCTGCATAAGACATTCATGCCTCCAAATAGAGCTTTATTGTTATTTTTGCAAGTTAAAAAGCTCATTGAATTTTAGGTTTGAATGGCTAATGCTGCTACGGTGCATGGCTAATGCTGCTGTGCACCGAGTGCAGGCACTATTTCTCAACTTTCACTTTGTGACCGGACAAATTATTTTATCCTTAATAGATTATTATAAGGGTTGGAGTTAATTCTCTCCTCTCTCATTTAGAAATAAATAAACTTAGCTAGAAATATGAATCAATTAGAATTCGAATTTGGAATCTCGGATATCAATCACCAAACCCTTTGCCACTTGCTCTAGAAACGGTCGGTTAAAATTGCAAATAGTTAAAAATATAATAACTATAGCTACATATATTTTATTTGGTTGGATACAATAAAAATCATTATAATCCCACGGCAAGCCATTTATAAGAGATATATTGTAATTTTCTACCATATGTAGGAGAACAAAGGAGGTAAGTAAGAGTGTAAGACCCCCTATTTCATTCTTGTTCTCTAGCTAAACAGGGCATAAAAGCACCAAAATTATCTTAACGTACTTTTGCTTCTTGATTGATAATCATCTAAATTATAAAAAAATTAATCATTTAAATTTTTAATATTTATAATTAATTATTTTGGTCCATATTTTTTACCAATTCAAACTAGCTACTACTGGCCAAATGGTGAAGAATCAGTATTAAAAATAATAGACACCAATTTATATCTTGACAATTAAATGCTAGAAATTAGTTTGTTAACGACAAAATCAAATCTGACATAAAAGAATCTCGTATATTACTGGTATGCATCTTTTGTTATTTATTTTGACCGTTTGGCTAATGTTAGTCAATTTAAATTGATAAAGTATAAATCAAGGTGGAGATGGTTAATTAAAAAAGTTTGATAGTTGTTGACACCTAATTTTAACGCTGCAACAACCGAAGAGATATGTAGTGCCGGAGAGGGTGTGGGTGTAAGATTCGAGCTTCCGTAGATAACTATATCGAAAATCATTTTCGAATATATCGGGGGTTGGGAAATTAAAAAGGCTTAGGCCCTGTTTGGTTCGTCGTAAAATCATTCCGAAAAAAAAAATTTCATGAAAAATAAGATTCTCAGCGTTTGTTTGCTCATAAAATACTTTTTCGGAAAACTTATTTTACGAATCTGAGAAAAAATTAGCGTTTTTGTTTTCCACTCGAAACGAGCGGAAAACAAAAAACGGATGACTAAAAATCACGGCGTTGGGAGGGGGCGGGGTTCAGCAGGCGTGCGGTCCACGAGGGACGCCCCACCTCGTGGACCGCCAGAGAGAGGTCCACAGTGGACCTCTCTCTCTCTCTTCCCCATCTTTAATTTGTTTATATATATATATATATATATATATATATAGAGTAGGGCTAGAATATTTTTACAAGTATCACCCAAGTGATACTTGTGTGTTTTTAGCCCTTGGATGGAGAGATGTGAGGTTGAGGTGATGGTGGTAGGTGGTGGTAGGTGGAATAGTGTTTGATCCAAGGGCTATTTGTAATCAAAAAGTAGATCCAATGGCTAAAAACGTGATAGCAACATGGGGATGATACTTGTAAAAGTATCCTAGATCAACTCTATATATATATATATGAGTTCCGCTACTATACTTTTATGAGCATTGGTTTCCTTATACTCATAAACGTTCGGCCCTTAGATTTATTCTATTGATCATTTTCATCCGTTAGATCATACTATTCAACCAACTACCATTCAACCCTAGGGAACCACTATTGTTCTAAATGGGGATCACCATCATCCTAACCACACATCTCATCAATCAATGGTTAAAAATTTATAAGTATAAGAGAGTCTATACTCATAAGAGTATAGTAGCCCCAGCCTATATATATATATATATATATATATATATATATGNTCTCTCTCTCTCTCTCTCTCTATATATATATATATATATATATATATATATATGCTGGTATACTATCGGTAGCACCGAGGCCTTCGTGCTACCAAGTTGTTTTCAATGATACCGCTTCCAAATCGACGATCGGCTCCGTTAGACTTGATCTACACTATTGAAAGTATTTGGAAACTAAATTTCATAATTTTTCGGCGTCATTTACCTATCAAACGAGTAGTCTAAAAATGAACGGCTGAAAATAAAAATCTCATAAAAAATGATGATAGAAGACTTGAATTTAAAATCAGAGATACTGGTCTTTTTCTAAATAGTAAAAATAATTTTCTATAAAAATTTTGTCTGATTTGGATTGTTTTACACTGTTAAATTTACAAATACATCACATCTACCATTAAAATTGTCAATTTTGAAATATTTTGATCACTGGCCAAATAATGTCGAAAAATTATGAAATTTAGTTTCCAAATATTTTTAATAGTGTAGATCAAGTCTAACGGAGCCGATCGTCGATTTGAAAGCGGTATCATTGAAAACAAACTTGGTAGCACGGAGGCCTCGGTGCTACTGATAATATACCAGCCTAGCTCTATATATATATATATAATAGGGCTGCTGTGCTCTCAGGAGCACGGAGGCCTCCGTGCTCCTGAGAGCACAGCAGCCCTATTATATATATATATATAATAGGGCTGCTGTGCTCTCAGGAGCACGGAGGCCTCCGTGCTCCTGAGAGCACAGCAGCCCTATTATATATATATATATAATAGGGCTGCTGTGCTCTCAGGAGCACGGAGGCCTCCGTGCTCCTGAGAGCACAGCAGCCCTATTATATATATATATATAATAGGGCTGCTGTGCTCTCAGGAGCACGGAGGCCTCCGTGCTCCTGAGAGCACAGCAGCCCTATTATATATATATATATAATAGGGCTGCTGTGCTCTCAGGAGCACGGAGGCCTCCGTGCTCCTGAGAGCACAGCAGCCCTATTATATATATATATATAATAGGGCTGCTGTGCTCTCAGGAGCACGGAGGCCTCCGTGCTCCTGAGAGCACAGCAGCCCTATTATATATATATATATTAGTGTAGAACTATTATGCTATCGGAAGCATAAAGCATTTGATACTTCGATATTTCGATCCTTGGATTAAGAATTATACGATTGGGATGATTGCGATCCCCCCATGGTTTAGTAGTACCCCTAGAATTGAGTAGTGCCCACAGGGTAATAGTATTAATCCAAAGGTTAAAAATAATTAAAGGAGCTGATCTAACGGCCAAAAAATCGGAAGCATCAGATTCTCTATACTTCCGATAGCATAGTAGCTCTACTCTATATTATATGTTAAAGATGGTATTTTATTTTTAATATAAATATATTTATTATATAATATTTTATTTATAAATATTTAATAATTTATTTTATAGTATTATATATTATATTATATATTTAATTATTGTATAATATATTTTAAATATGTTTTATTTATAAATATAAACTATAATACTAATATATATGTAATATGATAATAATTATATTAAAATATATAAAATAAAAAAATATTTAATAATTTTTATTTATAATTTTTTTTTTCTTTCAATCAAACAATCGTAATAAAAAATTATTTCTCTTTTCCTACAAACCAAACATCAAACAACGTAAAGCTATTTTTCCACCAAATTTTTTTTTTCCTCAGTTTTACGTGGAACTAAACACACCCTTAGCTCTGATGTCGCCGAAGGAGGGACTTGGGCCGAAGGGTTTAGTTTCAGTAAAGATGTAATTAAGGTTTATTTTATATAAATATTAAAACAGAGTATTCTTTAAAAGGCAATTCAAATAGTAAAAAAATAAAAGTAAATTTTTTAACGGACTACAAAATTTTTCAAAATATTAAATACAACGTAAAATAAAACTCTGTTTATTTTTTAATGATCGCCAAACATGTTCTTATATAATAGAGTAATAGTAACATTCTTCTATTATTTTTCTACTCATGCTTTTCAACCAAAATTATGTTATGTAATTGCAGTTTTAAAATTCAAATTATTCCATCAAAATAACGTTTATTGTGCTAAAAAAAATTCTCGTCTTTCAAATAATATTTTCATTATGCTTTTTTTGGCCTACGGTGGGTGCAAGTGCAAATTTTCTGCAATGAGAGGTGCAATTTCTCCGCCGTCCAGATCCGAGACAAATCAACTGCCATCACTGGACTGGATATGGATGATATAATATTTTGTTCGATTTTTTAGCCTTGAGAAAGCAAAAAAAAAAAAACATACATAATTTGTTCTTATTTAGTCATTTCCCGGCCCGGCCTACGCGGGCTCCAGTCTCCACGTGCGGCTCTGCAATTCGCACAGTTACTTACAGGGTTAACTCGCCACGTGCCCTTCAAGATTCGCGTGGAGCCACATCTCCCGCGCCCGTGCACGTCGATCGGTTAGGGTTCTACGCTTCTATTAAACTGTAATTAAATTAGAAAAGAATTTTTTTTTTAAAAAAAGGGAACATTCACCTTTCTCATGCGTGCGTTTGGGTATAAAAAATATTTTTCTACGACGTAAAAATATTTTTACATTTTTTTTGAACTTTTTAAAAAATAAAAGTTTTGTCTATCCTAAAAAAAACCAAAAGCTCAAGCTCCGTAAAAAAAATTTTACCAAACCAACTAAATGTCAATTTTTATCCTTTTAACCAAACAAATGTTAATAAAAAATAATTTTTTTCCTACAAAACGTAAAAAAAAAATTTTCACCGAAAATTTTTTTCACAAAAAAATATTTTTTTATTATTTTACGTTAAACCAAACAGACAACGAGGACCGTAAAAATGATTCCCCTTATCTCTTGCATAGATCTTATAAATAGACAAATTGGGCAATCCGCAGAAGGATTATTAAACTCGCGGATTATGTCGACGCATGTAAAATTTATCAGCAAATTTATGTGGGTGGGTAGGAGGGTTTACGAGTTATCTACAAAATACTTTATTTTTATTTTTCTTTGTTTTCCTAATCTTGTATTTTTCAAATACAAATAATATATATATATATATATATATATATATATATTATTTTTTAAAAAAATTAAACCTTAACTTATTGTTTAAAACGTCATAACATACAACTGACAATTTTTTAAAAAATGGCACTAGAAAAAAATAATGTTAAAATTTTAGCAATGAATAAACTAAAAGGAGTACTCACGTTTAATGTTTTGTTTTATTTTTTAAAAAGCTGTATATGTGAGTACACGTGAGCATTCGCAGGCTGTCTAAAATATTCATAATTAAATGAGTATTCATACATTTTATTCATAACTTTTAGATAAGAAAAATTAATATTCATATTCAAAAATTTATAAGCAGGGACTAAGCAAGGATTTAATCACGAGGGAGGCAAAATATGTAAAAATAAAAATTTTAGCAGATAAATAAAATTTTAACTATTCAAATTTTAAAAATATTAAATTTTATTTCTTTAATTTACACTCACTTAACTTCTAATTAATTTATTTGCATTATTCCATTCAAACAACTTAAGAATTTCACTAAATTAATTTAATTTTTTAAATTTTTGTTAATAAGATAATAACAACCAATAACTAATATCTAATAGAGCTATCAAATTTAGCATACCATTTTATTTAGTTAAATAAATTTGCTCATAAAAAATAATTAGAAAATTAAGAATGTATAAATAAAATATTTAAAGTTGAAAGGATTTATTTCAAAATGCACTATAATTAAGAGATTCTTAGTATATTTTTTACCTATAAAACACATAAGAGCTTATACTAGCACTAAAATTTTTTTACCAAATATACTCAAATATTTTAAAAATTAACTAAAAATTTATAAGTTACCAAAGAAGTATAAAATAAAAATTGAAAAGTTAAGAACGACCATGACCTCTTCGGGTGTCAGTTCCTATTGATAAGTAATTCGTGGATACCCGCGGATTCAGTTTGAGATTGCTGGGTCAACTCTTTCATCTTGTAACCTTTACGACGCTTTAGGGAGGAAAGAGTAGAGATGTTAACGGGTCGGATTCGGAGCGGATTTTTAAAAACTCAAGCCCGAACCCGACTCCAAATCCGAGACCCGAATCCGAACCCGAACCCAACGGATTTTAAAAATCCATATCCAAACCCGAATCCGACCAAAAATTCGAAATCCGAACTCGAACCCGAACCGAAAAATTTAAACCCGAAACAATTATTTATTTTTTTCCATATTTCAAAATATATTATATTAAATCTAAATTTTTAAAATACAAATTCAAATATAACATCAAATTTTTTTATATATATTATATATAATACAAAATAAATTCGGCTTCGGGTCAGGTTCGGGGTCGGGTCGGGTACAATCAAAATCCATATCTGAATCCATATCCGTCGGGTTTCTATTTTTGATATCCGTATCCATCGGATATATCCGTTTCATTCGGATTCGGGTTCAGATAAAATTTCGAATATCCATATCCATTGACATCCCTAGAAAAGAGGCAAAAAGAAAAAAACAAAGGAAAAGTTTGAAATTTATCTAAAAAGGGGGCAGTGATGGACGGTCCAGATCTCCTAAGTCTATGGATGACTTGGTGAACCCAGTCCTGGGAATAATACTCCCGTTTCGCACGATTGTTCCCGAAAATTTGGCGCGCAGGCGAAAAGAAAATTCGAAACCCCGCCGGCCCCTCCGCTACTTTCGCTCCCACTTCGCCCCTTTCTTTCTCTCTCTCTCTCTCCCTCTCTCTCTCTCTCTCTCTCTCTCTCTCCCCCCAACCCCCTCTGTCGCGGTAATATTTTTTAATTTCGAAAACTAGTTTTTCTTTTATTTTCTTTTCTTTCTTTTTTTTTTTAATTCCGGGGCTGGAAATTAGGTTTAGGAAAATTGGAACGGTCGCTATTTTTTTTTTTTAATTTTTTTTAAAAAAATCTTTTTGGTGTTTATTTGTGCTTTTGCGCAGGGCAAGGGTGTGGAGCTGGCAAATGGAGCTAAATATAATATTGTAAGTGGTTAATGGTGTTCTCCTTAAAATGCTTGATAGGAGTAGGAATTTTGGTTTTTGATCGGATTAGTTGGTGTTTATTTGGGATATTCATGTGGATTTTTTATATCGCAAGTGGTTGATGGGTTCTTCGTTGACATGCTTGATAGATGCAGGAAACTTTGTTTTTTGATCCGATTATTTTGTCTTTATTTGGGAGATTGATGAGAGGTTTTGCAGGGTTGGTGTTATTTTGCCTCATGGATTAGGTTTTGAGCAAAAATGTGGGTTTTTTTTTCGTTTGGTTGCATTACTACAAGGGGAAAATTAGAGTAAATTTTGGTATGGGTAAAGTTATGTAGCCCAATGGTGAAAAACAGCGCATTTTGTTTTAATATAAGGAATTATTCAGGGATAATGATTATTATTATGATTATTTGGGTTTTTTTTTTTTTTTTTTTTTTTTTTTTTTTTTTTTTTTTTTTTTTTTTTTTTTTT
>NW_017893594.1:9526-51070 GCF_001540865.1 Ananas comosus
AAACGTTGTTTTGAACTTCTCGTTTCTATATAATATCTCGATATGTGTGTTGGTTGGGGAGGTTTTGAACTGTGAAGATTTTCGACTTATTGAGGGAACAGGTACTAGCTAGTATTTCAGCGTATAAATGATTTAGGATTTCATGTTTTTAATATACCGTGCGTGACGTGTTACTCTATCCTAGTAGCGGTAGGTAGCCAGGGGATCGAAACTCAGCATTTCGTTCCAGCCATCACTAGAGCAGAGTGGACGCTCCACGTAGGGCATATTATAAAAAGGCTGGATTTCGTCGTTTGTATACGACGTCTGAAACGTATTATACGATCTACGATATCTTTCTCTGTCTTCCGTATATATGTATGTCCTTCCTCTTCACTTACCTTCACGAAAAGTTTTTCGTGAAAATGATCCTCTAAGTTTCTTCGAATAAGACACGGTGACGAACCGTATCGAGTAGAAGCATCTTGTTTTGAGAAGATAACCCTCGGTGTCGGAATTTTTGGCCAGAACCGTTAGGACCGCCGTAGTACGCGGACCTCCTGAGGACTTTGTCCTGTCGGCGCTAAACGAACATTAGGTAGTTTACCTGCGCTCCTCCCGCACCCGGCACGGAGCCTCGAAAACCCCACGTTCCCGAACCAGGGGTACGTGGGAAGGGTAAAGAGAACGACTTTATGTCTTAAAATCAGTCTTAAATTACATCATTTTGAAGACGGCCCTTTTCTTTTGGTTAAAAGAAAAAACGAAAACGCTTTCTCACTATGAAAAAGACAGAAGACGTTGAAGACGAGTGAAGAGTTGAAGGTTCCCAGTTTGATTGGAGCGTGATGTCAAGGTATTACGGTGTCAAAAACTTGTATGTAGTAAGTTTTTGACACGTTGTACCAGATATCGCCTCCTCACAAGAAAGAACAGTCTTCAATTTTTTCCCGGATTTCGGTCTTTGTTTTTTCCTCTTAAAGGTAAAAATATTAATCAAAAACAAAAAGAAAGGGATACAAAATGTCTTTCCGTTGTTGTAATTATATAAAAAGTACTCACTTTGAAAGTACACAGACAGTAATGGATTGTTTTCCGGTTACTAGACGACCTTCTCCACAGAAACATAAGTCGTAGAGGACGGATCTGGCTAGGCCTCAACACTTCAACTTTACCTCAACGGAACGGTCTTATTGGACCAAACCCAAAAAAGTTAATCATAAAAAAGGAGACATCGGGAATGTTCGGTGTGAATACAAGTTTCAGCAGTCGATTAGCTCTTCTCTACTTTCTAGTGGTTAGAGAAGATTTTAGTGTATTCGTTTTTTCAATATAGTTGGTTAATTTATCAAATTGTATCAAAAGAAGTTACGTTGTTCTATTATTTTACAAGATGTCTTTCCTGTGTCCTATTCCTTTTCTCTTCGGTTTCTCAAAGTTCTTTGGTATACGAAAGATAGTATTAGTTTTTGTGTGTAAGATATTGTCGTAGTTTATACTGCTTTTACTCGACGACAACTATATGTTTCTTCGACGGATCCAATACCAATGACATTGGAACATTCACTCATTAAACGTGTTATCTTTGTCTTAGTTTTAGTTTTAGATGAATATTAAGTTGGGTGTCTACCTTTTTCCCAATTAATCCTGTATTATTGACCGGTTCAAATTCCGGGACTGCTGTCGCGGAACATTATTTAAGCATCTGTTGGAAGTGACTCCGGGTGACGAGTGTGACGATCCGGGTTGAGATCCGGTTACTTTCGTGGATTTGGTCCGTCATCCGTGTGATTTCCGTGTGAAACTTTTGATACAATAGGTCAGATCAACCTCTATACGGTGTAGTATGCTTCCCAGTTATTCAAAACAAACGCACATAACAAGTGAGACTATGATTTACATCCTCACTTAGATAACCTGTTGTAAATAGATATACACGGTTATTCAATAACAAAATGATAATTCATACTAGAATAAAAAGATCCTCAAACACATACACGTGTGAGTAGAAAGGGTCGGGACACGAAACGAGAAACTTGGAATGCTGAACGTGCATCAAAGGAGGTCGGGAGCGTGGAACCCGTTAAATCTTGATATCTAAACAGTTCTAATTAGATGAGTCATTATTAAGTCGACTTGTGCATTCGAATATCACTACGTACACTATATACATGGTTTGATTACTGGTTTCTTTGGTTTTCTCGGTATATCGATCAAAATAATACTATATACATGGTTTGAGCTCGATAGTTCGTCGTTAACAGAAAGTTTCTTTTCTCCAGGCTATCAGTTATCATATCGATTTTGTCCCTAAAATGTCTTCAACACTTGAATATGAAAGGTCGTACTAAATAATTACTCTCGGTACTCTCCATTAGTGAATGTCGGTAAGCTTAAGAGACTCTTTGTACTTTTTGTCGGGAGTCGACCAGTACCACGTTCACCGTTTCCTAAAATTGGAGGCTTATTTCTAGTGTTCTGTTTTTGTAGTAATATTTGTGTTCATATATTATCATTTTCTTTTTTTAATTTTAATTTTTGAAAACAGTATTGTTTCACAGATAAACCAGAACGAAGATCTTGTCGAGAAAAGATCTCTAGTCTGACAAGATCTTTGATCCACAGGTGGCTTGTTTCATTCAGACCTCGTAAACGACACCGAGATTTCATTTTACTAGAAACATTGGATTACGTTTATGAAGTTAAGTATCGAAATCGATCTCGATATAGTTCTCTGGTAACTCGACTTCAATTACCTTCAATAAATACTTAGAAGGCTATTAAGTTAAGTTTATTGTAAAGACGTTTCGAGATCGGTCTGGTTTGTTTGTGGGATAATATCTGTTACACAAAGAACTAGTATGGTCTTCCAGGTTTCCTTCTCTAAGTTCAGAGCTGCCTGATAGTTTAAGCAGCTGAACTCCACAAAAACCACAAAACCCGTAAAAGACGCCACATTTACGACCGTAAAAGACACCACATTAAGGTAGTTGATAACCAACTTTTGACCAGGACTACCCTCTTCTTTAGCCGCAGTATAATACTTGTTGACGGAGTAGAACTCCGTCTTATAGATAAAGACGGAAGAGGCTTAGGTTGTTTTAGGAAAAGAACGGCTATAGACACGTTCAAGACGAACTCCAGGCCGATATTGCTTAGACTCGTTCACGCGGTCCAAAGTTCATGAACGAGGAACGTAAGAAGTGAGCGAAGAAAACAAACTTTCGGTAATTGTGGTTTGAGTATTCTTTTATTGTCTTCGACCGTTTAATTTATCACCACGTCGAAGGGTCTTGACGAGAGAAGAGGGGGTAAAACGGATACTCGAAGTCAAATCCCTTTCTGGTTTTTTCTTCTCTCTCTTTTTAGGTGTAGTCAGTTGGATAAAGAGTTAATAGATGATTTTCTTTGGATCTAAACGTTCTTCCTTTTCTCCTTTTCTTTTGTTCTTTTACTTTTTTATACTTGTTCTTAGTTGTGACCAGTTTCAAAGTCTAACTTCAACCATAATATACATGATCTCTCCTAGTTTTTTAAATTTTAACGAGTTTTTCTTCTTCGTTGTGAAATACGTACATTCAACTATGTAATCTTCATGAAGCATTCACTCTTGGTCATTACTACTTGTTATTATTATACATTTGTTTTAACCACTCCTGTGGGGATAATATACATCAATCCTAATACCTATATCAGTTTTTTTTTTCCTTCCTTTTTTCAATTTAAAAACCCTTAGGAACTGATCTTTGATCTACCAAGCTGTTTTAAAACGTTATGTTTTTAAACTTAATCCACCGGTAGCTAGATTTTCTAAGTACATTTCGTCACGTAAAAATGTTTTCCTCGAACTCATCGATCAGTTCTTCATTTTGTCTATTATATATCGTGTCGTTATTAACAGTCTTTCTCCATTACTCGAGTAGAAACGTCTCTTGCTTCTTTTTGAGTCTATTCAACATTTATAATGAATTCCATAATGAATGGGATCAACCTTGTCACGCGTTTTGTTTTGATCTTGGTTTTAGTGTTAATAGAAAACTTAACTGTTTAGTAAAATTTCTTAAAGAATCTTATTTCGTTCTTGTTAGATCGTTGTCGTACCAGTATAAAGTGAGCTATTACGTCGCTTCTTGTCCAAACATTTTCAGGTTCGTCATGTTTCAATAATAATGGAAAAAGATCACATTTTTAAAATAATACAAGAGTTCTAACGTCTTGCCTATGATTTAGAGGTATAGTGTGTTTAATACTTTATTGTTCTCTATAAAGACTATTTTCGTTTAGTTATGTTGAAAAGAGTAAATCTCAGCTAGTTATATCCCTGTATGTCGCACTAAGCCTTTCTTTTCCTATTATCACTCTGTAACAAAATCATGTGTTTTCTTGTCTTAGTCGTTTAATCCTGTTGTCTTAGGTTGAACTCATTATTGTATCCATTTAAATTCATAAGGAAAAAAAAGAGAAAATGTTAGCATTTCACATTTATTATCACTCTTTATCATCTTCTGTTATAGTACTTTATAATTTTATGGCATTGCTTATTCTTTTTCTTTTCTATTTTTTTGATGGTTGACGCGGGAACCAAATGTTCCAGTCATATCATTGAAGAATGGGAAGTTTAGTTGGTTTCAAATTCATTCAGAATCTATAGTATAATAATAAGTAGAGCATGCTTTTGGAGGTGTTTTTGCCCTCCCCGCCATCCTACTTGCGAGTAGTAATTATGAATGCGGCGGTTATTGAGCATCCAATGGCTTTTCTTGTCATGATCGAGATGAGTATAACAAGTTTAAAATCTCTGTGAAACTATACAATCTAGTTGAATTTATTTCAACTACTGGTATTGATTTCCGAATTACTTGTTTTTAGGGGTGTAGACGAGAGCCGAACACGAGCCGGCTTGTTAAAGTATCGAGTCAAAAAATTCAGCTCATGTTCAGCATGAGCTGGCTCACGAGCTGGCAAACGAATAATAAATTAAAAGAATTAGATTGAATATATATAAAAAATAAATTTATAAAATTTTATCCATTAGATTTTGATCTAATAGTTGAAATTTTACATATAAATAAGTTTTTTTTTTATAATTAAGCTCACCTTTATATTTTTATTTTGCTAAAAATTAAATAATAAAAATATATATTATATATATAATTATTTATTTATATATGTAAATATAAATTAAATAAGTTATATAAATATAAAATATATGTATTCGAGCTGTTATCGAGCCGAACACGAGCGAGCTAATCCTAGCTCGTGTTCGGCTCGTTTATCAAACGAGCCAAAAAATTCAGCTCATGTTCAGCTCGAAAGAGAGAAATGCAATAGCTTAATTCCTCTCAGTGTTGATCTTTCATCCTAGTCTACAAGTCTATTCACGATCTCCTCTCGATGTCTGTCTCTTATTTAACGACGCTTGCTTTCTAAACAATGTTATATGATATCAACAGGTTTCTATAAAATTACCGACCGTCCCTAGAGTAAGTGGCAAAGGATTTGGTGGTTGGTATCCGAGACCTAAATTCGAATCCTAGTTGATTCACATTTCTAGTTAAATTTATTTCTAAATAAAATAAACGAAACAGATAGCGTGCTACATATCTCTCAAAAAAAACAGTTTTTTATAAAATTGCTGGTCAAACAACCCTGCCTGCCCTTCGCTTGTATTGATTAAATGAGCAACTGATGTTTGGTATACCAGTAATTTCTTTGTTTGAAAGCTATTTTCGGTGCCTTTTCGGGTTGACTGTATGTACGGCCCAAAAGTGGTATAAATATTTTATCATACTCAATTTTGGTTAGTCTTATAAATTTTGTTTTAATATTAAAAATATAAGAGAGGTTTTTGAACTTTATACTGTAGGTTCAAGCAATAATCTGTCCAATACCTACTCTTCAATTAGAGGGCCCCACGTCCGCCCCGCCTTCGGGTGCATCTGACGATGCTGCGGTTGGTTGATTCGAGGCAAATAAATAAAAAAAAAACTAAAGAAAGAAAAAATAGTAAGAATATTAAAATTTTTAAAAAAAAACTAAAGAATTTTTAAAGAAGTAAGGGCATGTTTGGTTCGCTTCTTTTTTACCCTTGAATCGGAATCGGAATGGGTGAATCCGTTTGTGGGTGTTTGGTACGCGGGAGTTCCATTCCGATTCCTATTCTCGAGTGGAATGGGAATCCTCCAATCACCTCATTTTTCAATCCGGCCTAGGATGCCGGATTGGAAGTTGAATCCGGACGGAATGGATATTTATGCGGATTAAATTTATTTTTTCAACTTTTTTAATTAAAATATGAGTTAAAATTTAAAAATTAAATATATAATTTTAAATTTTAATTTGAACTTAAATTAAAATTTAAAATTTAATCAAGTGTTTCGAATCTAACTTACAAATTTTAATTTAAATTAAATTTTAATTTATATAAAGTTTTATTCAAATTTTATTTCAAACTTAAATTAAATTTATAGATTCAAATTAAAATTTAAATTGTAATTTTAGTTTGAATTTGAATAAATCAAATTTAGTTTCATAATTTGAATTATCCACTCAACTTCAAAGTTTAATTTTTTTAAAAAAAATAGATTTAAAATTTTGACATTATTTCAAAATTTTGATGTAAATTTTTAATATTTAATATTTAATTTGAATTTAAATTAATATATTATACAGATAATGTTAGTATATTAAGTTGATTATATTTTTTATATCCACCTGAACCAAACGCCGACAATGAGAATGATTTATTCCGATTCCGATTTAGGTGATGAATCAAACAGAATTAGGTAATGAGTCATTCTGATTCCAATTCCAGCTTATTTTGATTCCAATTCCGATTCCGACTCCAACTTCGAACCAAACACGCCCTAAAAGTAGAAGAAACTGAAGAAGAAGTACCAATAGCAGCGGCTGCAATAAAAGTATTAAAATAAAAACATGAAAAAGGGTAAATAAAAAATAAAGATAAAATCATAAGAATAATAAATTATATTTACAGCAGCAATAAAATATAAGAAAAATAAAAAAAAAATCTAAAGAAGAAGAATTAGCATGAACAACAGCAGTTATAAAGTTACTAGAAGAAAAAAGACAATGAAAACAACAACAATAGCAAAAGAAGAAGAATGAGTATATATATATATATATATATGGAGCAGGACTGCTGTGCTCTCAGGAGCACGGAGGCTTTCATGCTCCTAAGCCGTTTTTGATGATGGAATTTCTGAATTGATGATCGGCTCCGTTAGATTTGATCTGACGTATTTGAAGTTTCTAGAAAATAATTTTTGTGATTTTTCGATATCATTTACCTAGCAATTGAAAGGATTCAAAATCATTAATTTTTAACGGATGAAAATAAAAATCCTATAAAAAGTGGTAATATAGCATTAAAATTTTCGATCAGAAATATTGATCTTGTTATAGATAGTATAAAAAATTTTGTATTAAAATTTTATCTAATTGGAATACTTCTACACCGTTAAACTTGAAAACGGCAGATATCAACCATTAAAAATTATTGATTTTGAATCCTTTCGATCACTAGGTAAATGATATCAAAAAATCGCAAAAATTATTTTCTAGAATCTTCAAATACGCTAGATCAAGTCTAACGGAGCCGATCATCGATTCGGAAATTCTATCATCAAAAATGGCTCAGGAGCACGAAGGCCTTCGTGCTCCTGAGAGTACAGCAGCCCTGTTCTATATATATATATATATGAGTTGATCTAGGATACTTTTACAAGTATCATCCCCATGTTGCTATCATGTTTTTAGCAATTGGATCTACTTTTTGATTACAAATAGCCCTTGGATCAAATACTATTCCACCTATCACCATCATCTCAACCTCACATCTCTCCATCCAAGGGCTAAAAACACACAAGTATTACTTGGGTGATACTTGTAAAAGTATTCTAGCCCTACTATATATATATATATATATATATCCTGCTGCTAACACGAACCTATATAAAACTCCTATACTATAATTAAGCCATTCTCTATGTAGTGAGCGAGTTCAACTCTTCCATATATATATATGTTGTCGCCATGCACTGTGCGTAATTTAATTAATGCCATCGTTTAATTAGATACCAGACCAGTTATTAGCCGTCATCAACCAAACTTGACGGTGACAGCCCTAACCCTAAATGGTGGGGTGGAGGAGTACGTGGGGTTCCACGAAATCTAGTTTGACTCGCGAGATGAGATCCCAAAAAGTAATAGAAACATAACTGCACCAGTTGATGACCGTTTTGTATAAAAAGTTTGCTGATTGAAGTCTAAATTATTATTTTTTTTATTTTTACCGATCAAGTCTAAATTATTAGTAAATTGATCAAATTATTCTTTTATACAGTTGTGTGCCAATCAACTATTTAGGATTTATTTCGTTCACATAATGTGACACCTAATATAGCCTCATATCGGATGAAAATATATAAAATTATGATTAAATATACAAGAGATCATCCATGCATACTAGCTAGTATTCAAAATTTCATGCAATGTCTTGCATCTCTTCTCTTTCATTTTTAACTGCATCCACAAGAAGTGTAATAACTAGAATAATACACACTATATATATATTTCTCTATTATTAATATTATATTTTGGTTACAAATTAAGAATTTCGGTCGTTGGTTCACAAGAGCATTAAATGTCTCAACAGGAGATAATTTCAGATCAGGAGTGCAAGGTTTTCGCTATTGATGGAATTGGGAGCAGACAATATTCTCGACCGTTTAGCATTTAGCAAGAGATACCATTTCAGGGATTTCGAGATTTGGCCAAAATTTTTGAGCACTCGGATCCGGAGGGCAGAGACTATACAAATCTTATTGGTACGAAAATTCAAAACCCTTTCTCACACATATTCAACACTTGTGGGATTCTGCTAGTCCCCAATAAGAAGAATAGTTAATTAGTATGGGTAGGCTAGTAGGTTCGGCAAAAGCAGCCTTTGGTAGGTTTGCAGCAGTTTTATTAATTATTAGCAGTAACTGTCCGTCCCTAGAGCAAGTGGCAAAGTGCTTGGTGGTTGGTACCCGAGACCCAAGTTCGAATCCTAATTGATTCACATTTCCAGCTAAGTTTATTTCTAAATAAAATAAACAAAGCGGGTAGCGTGCTATCTATCTCTAGAAGCAAAAAAAAATTTAATTAGTAGCAGTACCTTCGGTAGTCTCCCATTAAGGAGTTTTGTCATTTTAAAGATTAAGCCAAGATTTCTAGTGCATCCAAGTTTTGCCCAAGCCTAGCGGCCAAATATTTTTCAAGGTCAAGTTCAGCCGAAGCTTGAGTTCTTTACATTATAACTTCCTCATTTTTTATCAATAGAAGTTCCATTCGATCTATTTTTCTACAAATAGCCATTCTATTCAACTTGGTACAGCTAGCTATATATATGGCCCAGTCATCCAAAAGATATTATTTACCCACTAGTCTTACCGATCTTTTTTTTTTTTTTCCTCAATTCTAAAAACCTAGAAAGAGACTTTCACAATCATAAATAGATGAGTATTTGATTTACATTCTATTAATGGCGTTTATTCTAATTTACCAGACGACGGTTAGGATGGCCACAAGAGGACGAGGACACCTGGCTTTCTGACTCCCCACTTTTCTTTTTTTTTTTTTTAAATTATTTTATTATTTTTGAAAATTATTCTAATAGTTTATGAGACCTAGGGTTTCCCCTTAAACTCCACTACCCCGAATTTTATATTATTTTATTAATTTTCTTAAAATATTTTAATAACTTTTTAAATTTCTTTTGTGATGGTAATACTTTTATTATTTGATAAGATAATCAATGTATTAGTAGCTCATATACCTTTCTTTTTCTTTCTATATTTCTTTTATTTTTTTATCCTGCTTTATTTTTTTTTCATATTTGATTATACATTACCACCACCTGCTTGTACGGCATGTCACTCTAGAATAACTCGTCATAACATATCTATAATGACTGATATATATTATTTATTCTCTCTTTATGAACCTGTATTATCCTGATATTAATCATCAGTGTGCACTAGCCAACTGATCTGAATACAGCGTTGCCTAATATAGTATCTTAACGTATAATACATACACTAACCCCTTGGAATCATGCTTGTATCTTGACATGCATCATTAGGTGTGTGGACATTATTATCCGATCTAATCTTAAACCTTGCCAGGGTTAAGTCATCACGCCACAACCTAACGACTCAGGGCACATCAACTTGCCATTTCCTATTCTACATCTCTACTCCATAGATAGACATCTGCAATAAGGGCATTACAGTAAACTTATTATCATGTGTCTTATTTTAGTGTTAAACCAAACAGAAAAACTGCATAATCCTAAGTATTTTAAGATGCGAATAATTCTATAATCTTAATATTTAACTTCATATTAATGTTTTCTAAAAGAAATATTTGAGGATTTTGTGTACTCCGGACCAAATAGGTTCTTAATTTTTATTTTTTTTTTTTCTGTTGTTTTTGTTTTGTGGCACAAGAACCTCAACATCCTTCATTATATATATATATATTATAATATATATATATATATATAAGTTGGGCTGCTGTGCTCTTAAGAGCACAGCAGCCCTGTGCTCCTAAAGCATCAGCCATCCATCTAAACAGATGGATGGCTGAGATTGGAGGAGCTTTTAGGAGGTTAACCCAGTTAGATGGTTAACCAACCCATATTTTCTCTCTCCTCTTTTTGTTTTGTCTTTTTTTGTCTTTTCTCATTTTCTTCTCTCGCCGAAGGGGAAGTCACGCCGGGCGGGGGGGGAGGGGCGCAGAGATGGGGGGGGGGGCGGTCGCGCGGGAGAGGGGGGCTGGTCGCCGCGGCGGGGGGAGGGGTGGGCGGTAGCCCGAGGGGAAGTCGCGCGGTGGGATCGCGCGCGCGGGGTTGGGGGTGCGGCGCGGCCTGTGTTTGAGGAGGGAGGTGCTTACCACTTCCGGCGGCGCTCAAAGGTTCGGAGGAGCTCCGCGATTCAACAGGAGAGGGAGAGGGAGAGAGATTGGGGAAGAAGAGGAGATGAAGCATGTAGAGAGATGGAGTTGGAGAACCTGGGAAGAAGACAGAGAAAGGAAGAGAGAAAAAGAGAAAAGAAAAAAAAAAAGACAAAAACAAAAGAGAGAGAGAAAAAATGTGGGTTGGTTAACCATCTAACTGGGGTTAATCTTTTTAAAAGCTCCTCCATTCTCAACCATCCTCTATTTAGATGGATGGCTGATGCTTTAGGAGCACAGGGCTGCTGTGCTCTTAAGAGCACGAGCAGCCAACTCTATAATATATATATATATATATATAATATATATATAGTGAGGCTACTATGCTATCGGAAGCACGGAGCCTTCTGTGCTTCCAACTCCTTTTCAATGTTGCGACTTTCAATCGTCGATCGGCTCCGTTAAACTTGATCTAGAGTATTTGGAGTAACTAGAAAATAAATTTTATTATTTTTCGATATCATTTGCCTAGTGATCGAATGGGCTCAAAATCAACAAATTCAATGGTCGTAGTGAGCCGTTTGTAAGTTTAACGGTGTAGAAATATCCAAATCACGTGAGAATTTTGATAGAAATTTTTTTATACTATATAAAACAAGATTAATATTTTGATTTAAAATTTAATATCATATTATTACATTTTGTAAGATTTTTTTTAGCCGTTGATTTTGAGCCCTTCATTCACTAGGCAAATGATATCGTAAAATCATAAAATTTATTTTCTAGATACTTCAAATACTCTAGATCAAGTTTAACGGAGCCGATCGACGATTCGAAAGTCACACATCGAAAACGAGCTGGAAGCGGAAGGCTCCGTACTTCGGATAGCATAGTAGCCATCACTCTATATATATATATATATTATATATATATATATAGAGAGAGAGAGAGAGAGAGAGAGAGGAAGAGAGAGAAGACGGAGAGATAGAGAGGAGAGAGAGCTAGGCTACATACTATCTATAGTACCGAGCTCTGGTACTATATGTTGGTTTTTCGATCTTAGGGCGTTCAAATCAACGATCCACACCGTTAAAACTGATCTAGGGTATTTAAAGTTTTTAGAAATAAAATTTTATTTGTTTTCGACATAGTTTACTTTATGATCAACTATTTCAAAATTGTCAAATTCAATGGCTATTACGACGAGTTTGGAGTTTAACGGTGGTAGAAGATCTAAATTTCTTCAAATTTTGATAGAAAATACTTTAAACTATATAGATTAGGTTTAACATTCTTGATCTTGATTTAAAAGTCTATGCTAAATTTTAAGATTATCATATTCACGTCCATTTTGATATAATTTATTTACTAAGTAAACGAATCGAAAAAAACTAAAATTTTTTCTAAGAAATTCATATACCCTTAGGTCATATTTAATGGTGTGGATCGTTGATGTTGAACGCCTAGAGATCGAAACAAACGCTATAGTACCGGAGTCGGTACTATAGATAGTATAGTAGCCTAATTCATATATATATATTTATAGAGTTGAGCTAGAATACTCTCGATAGTAAACGAGCCGTTTTACATCGAGTTGTTTTCGATGATAGAGCTTCCAAATTGACGATCGCTCCGTTAAATATGATCTAACACATTTAAACTACTAGAAAATCATAATTTCACGCACTTTCGATATTATTTTTTTATCCATCTAGTGAACAGAAAAGAATGGCTGAAAATGAATATCCTTTAAAAATGATGATAGGAGTCTTGTAATCAAGATCAAGAGATAGATCTTGTTTAAATAGTTTAAAAGAATTTTCTAACAAAAATTCAATTGATATTGGATATCTTTACACCGTTAAACGAGAAAACGTCCCTTATCCATCATTAAAATTACAAATTTTGAAACCTTTGTCATTAGGCAAATGATGTCAAAAGATTTGAAAAATTGATTTCTAAACACTTCAAGTGTATAGATCATGTTCAACGGAGCCTGATGTCAATTTGGAAGCTCTATCATCGAAAACAACTCGATAGTAAACGACTGTTTACTGTCACGCCCCACATCCCGCCAATTTGTCGGTTCGTTCGGGTCACGTTAACAGACGCCGAAACGGACAGAGCTCCCCTGTCGCCCAAGGCTCTAACAACATGTATAAATAGGCAATCAACAAGGATTTTGATATATAATACAAGGCTTGCACGAGGGCAAGCAAACAATGAAAGCGAAAGCTCTAGCTAATTAAGCAACATACATGATATTTGATTATATTTAAACCAAATTCAAGCAGTTCTTTACATTCTCGCATCATATCTTTTTACATTTAGTTATCCACCAAATTACATGATTGTTTACACTTTCATTCCTAAATCAACAAAATAAAGTTTGATACATGTTATAACAAAAGGGAATGACTACAAATGTATAAAGTCCGGTGGCGCTACCTACGCGGCAAACCTTGCCCCGGTCTCCGCCGCCCCGCTCGTGCCTAGACCTGTAGCGGTTAGTGGTGTGAGAACTACAACGAAGTTCCCGGTGGGCTCGGCATCCGACCTCGCCGACTTACCACTAGGTCTATCCAGGCATAAGTATTTCAAAGGAGGAAAAGTAACCACTATAATGCAACTAATACTATGCCTGCAAGAAAGAAGTCAGTAGATATATAACTCAATGCGATAATGGAAATGCATGCATGCTCCAATCATAATCAAACTTTGCTCATACCAATCTTACGATTAACTCTGTTAACCCAATAACTCACAACCAAAATTCTTTAATACGGGGGACTCGGAAGCCTCCCTAAGGACCGTCAACTAGTGGGATTTACTCGCCAGTGGTGACCAACTCGCGAGCGCACCGTCGAGGGGAGCGACCTCCTCAAAGCCAAGACGTAAGTGAGTATCGATCTTAATCCCTCTTGAGGATTCATAGCCTCTGGTCACAATGTCGATGATGATAGGTCTCTACTTTCATTCTTGCCACTCGCAAGGCTTTACTCTTGACGATGTCAAAACGGGTTAAACTATATTTAACGGTTCGTCTCTCAAAGCAAATCTTGTTTACTATATCAATGTCACCCTTGTTTTCTATTGTCCAAGTCCAATCTCACATTCACATAACTTGAAGGTCAATCACACATGTCCATTTTGGGTCTATCATCCTCTATGTTCAACTACGTTAGAAGCATATAAATGAAGTCAAACAAGTTCCACATGTATCTACCTACTATGTGCATGAATGGTATATAAATAAACATTATATGCCTCAGAATAGAGTTATAGACATAGAAGGGAATCAACGATTCCGGGTGCACCCCCCACTCTATTGGTGTGTGGGTGTAGAAATATTAAGGCCCCCGCACTTTACGAAAGCGATTCCGCGCCCTATAATCAAATAGTGTCATATAGGCCTTTTGTATATGAACTATACTCTATCATTTTCGCAATGTTAAACGAAGTTCTTCACGCGTTTAGGACACCCAATTAGGTTTCTACGGAGGTCAATTTGTCTCTGAAAAATCTTAGGGCAAAAAAAAGGCCCCAAAAAAATTCCAAAAAAAGCCCTTTTTAAATTTTTATTGTCATTTAGGGTTTTCCCATGAATCGATCCCAATCCTAAGCAAACGATAGCTTAGAATCATCTAAGAAGCACTATAGTAAGGTTTCTAGACCTTTGGTACCAACCCTAGGGCTCCAAACACCACTTCCAAGGGTTCACCATGAGAGCACTTTGAGCTCTCATGGGAACCATGGTGTACATGGCTCAAAGAGCCTTTAAAGCCTCTAGGGAGCACAAAGCTCCCATTTTCTAAGCCAAAATCCAAACCCTAGGCTCATTTCTACCAAAACTCACCTTAGCCCTAGCTCCTCCAAGTCCTTCTTGTAGGAGATCTTGTAGAACCCCCCCCCCCCCAAAGCCTCCAAATCCTCCTCCTCCTCACTTCTTCTTCTTCTTCTCCAAGCCCTAGAGCAAGAGTTGTAGAGAGAGAAAGAGTGGAAATGGGTGAGAATGGTGGAAATGGCTGTGGGAGAGAGAGAGAAGTCTATATATAGTGTTGTAACAATTGTATTTAAGCCTCTTCACTTGCTTCCCCTGATCTGCCCAGACTGGGCATTTTTCGCCTTCGGGGACCGGTCTCCCCAACCAGGGACCGGTTCCCGAACGGGGGTTTTCCAGGACTTAGCCAAATTTTTGAGTCTCTTAGCTGTTGCGCAGCGAGGGACCGGTCTGCCCGTCAGGGACCGGTTTCCCGAGGACCGGTCTCACCACCAGGGACCGGATGCCTCAGGATTTCCTGACAGGCTACGCGCACGGGGACCGGTCTCTCCTTCAGGGATCGGTCCCCGAGAGCTCAAAATCTGGGACTTAGCCAGATTTTCAGATTTGCTCTCCGGGTCCCTTTTTGCTCCATTTATGAACTCCAATGCACTTTGGGTCCACTCTAACTCGTTCAATTTCGCGTTCCGTTCGTTTTAACGGAACTCGGTACGATTTACGAGGGATGTGGTATGTTACATTCTCCACCCCTAAAATTTAGTTTCGTCCGCGAAACTACTAAGATTGAAATTTAAATTTCATACCTCACTTCGGATCCTCGAAGAGGTGAGAATAACGCTCCCTCATTTCGCTCTCGAGCTCCCACGTTTCTTCCCGGTCATCGTGCTAGCACCAATGAATCTTGACATATGGGATTTCGCGGTTCCGAAGCTTTCGTACCTCCCGATCAACAATATACGCCGGGAACTCCTTATAAGTCATATCCTCTTGAAGTTCTATCGGTATGTACGAGAGAATATGATCCGGATCGTACACGTACTTGCGGAGTTGGGATACATGGAATACATCATGTACCCCCGCGAGTCTCGGTGGTAATGCCAACTTGTAGGCCACCGCACCAATTCGTTCCAAAATCTCGAAGGGCCCGATATAGCGGGGACTTAATTTCCCGCGAACACCGAACCGCTTAACTCCTCGCATCGGCGATACCTTTAGAAATACGCGGTCTCCTACCGCGAACTCAATGTCCTTTCGCCGCTTGTCGGCATAACTCTTGTGCCGTGATTGCGCCGTCACCAACCTTTGTCGGGCAAGGCGGACTTTCTCCTCCGCCTCCCGCACCACTTTCGGGCCAAGAATCATTTTCTCGCCCACATCGCTCCAGTGTATCGGCGAGCGACATTTCCTTCCATACAGGGCCTCGAATGGCGCCATTGCAATACTTTCTTGATAGCTATTATTATATGCGAATTCCGCCATCGATAAATGATCGTGCCATCCGCCCTTATAATCAAGTACACACGCTCGAAGCATGTCCTCAAGTATTTGAATCGTCCTCTCCGATTGACCATCACTTTGAGGATGGAATGCCGTACTAAAGTCGAGTCGCGTGCCTAGTGCCTCTTGTAAGCTCTTCCAGAAATGGGATGTGAACCTAGGGTCCCGATCCGATACAATAGATACAGGAACCCCATGAAGCCTCACCACCTCATCAATATAGACTTGAGCTAACTTATCGTCCGACCAAGTAGTGTGGATCGGCAAAAAGTGTGCCGATTTTGTCAACCGGTCCACAACTACCCATATCGCGTCATGTCCACCTTGTGACCTAGGCAGCCCCGTCACAAAGTCCATTGCAATGTTTTTCCATTTCCACACGGGTATAGGTAGGCTCTGCAATTTTCCCGCTGAAAATCGACGCTCCGCCTTCACTTGTTGGCATGTGAAGCATTGCGCCACGAACTCCCCTATATCCCTCTTCATGCCCGGCCACCAATAATGCAATTTCAAATCTTGATACATTTTGGTGTCGCCCGGATGGATGCTATAGGGAGATTGATGTGCTTCTTGCATAATCGCCCTCCGAAGATCGTTGTCCTTGGGCACGCACCAACGACCTCGATATCGTAGTGCGCCGTCGGTTTCAATGCCATAATCATCGGCACTACCACTTTCAACTTTGCCCCGCACCTTTTGGAGAAACTCATCCGATGCTTGTAACTCTTTAATTTTCTCCAACAAGGTTAGTTGCACAATTAAGGTGACAAGTGTTGCCGGCACTCCCGGCGCCACAACTTCCAGTCCCAACCGTTGCATCTCCTTCTGCAATGCCGGTTGAGGCGTAATTTCCGCCGCCAAATTTTTGAGTCTCTCAGCTGTTGCGCAGCGAGGGACCGGTCTGCCCGTTAGGGACCGATCTCCCGAGGACTGGTCTTACCACCAGGGACTGGATGCCTCAGGATTTCCTGACAGGCTACGCGCACGGGGACCGGTCTCTCCTTCAGGGACCGGTCTCCGAGAGCTCAAAATCTGGGACTTAGCCAGATTTTCAGATTTGCTCTCCGGTCCCTTTTTGCTCCATTTATGAACTCCAATGCACTTAGGGTCCACTCTAACTCGTTCAATTTCGCGTTCCGTTCGTTTTGACGGAACTCGGTACGATCTACGAGGGATGTGCACTGGGCAGTCCAAGCACTCATCGTAAACGTCGATCGAGTGTTCGGGAGCGTTCACCGACCAATACTCCTCATTATGAGTGATCTCTATATTATGAGCTCGTGCAAATGATGCTAATATGAATGAATGAGATGCACCCGTATCAAATATGGCTCTAGCCCTAGTGCCTCTGATCAGAATAATACCTGCCACAACGTCGTCGGGAACGATGATTGGTGGCTCCTCCACCTGAGTGGCAAAAACCCGCCCACTAGGTGCTCGAGAAGCCTCCGGCTGATGTGGCGCCGACGATCGTCCAGCAGATGTTGCGGGTGGCAGTCCCGCCAGCTGTCGCTGCGTGTACTGTACTGAGGCTGATGACGGGGCTGGGGACGCGCCGCCCGGGCACTCTAGACTCATGTGCCCCGGTTGGCCACATCGATAACACCGCCCCTCCCGCTGTGGGCAACTGGTGGCTCTATGCTCCCCGCCGCATATCACACACGGGTAGTTAATCTGGCCCTGTGTCTGACTCCTACCTCCCCGACATTGCGATCGTTGTGGTCGCGGGGGTCGCTTAGAACCCGACTGCCCCGCCGATCCACCAGCCGGCCATTTTCTTGTCTTATCTCTTTCCTTATCCTTCTCAAATGCCTCGCGTTCGTCCCGCGCAATGGCATTTCCGTGCTCCACCCAAAGCGCGCGGTCAAGAACCTCCTCATAGGTCTTCAAGCGGAATGCATGAATGACCTTGAAAATCTCGGGTCGCAACCCGCGCTCAAACACCTCCGCTCGGTCCCTATCACCATGAACCAAGTCCGGCACACAGTTAATCATGTGCGTGAACTCCCTTTCGTACTCCCGTACCGTTCGGCTTCCTTGCCTTAGTTTTTGAAAGTCCTCCTTGATTTTCTTTTTGTCACTTTCGGGGAAATACTCCATCAGTAGCATCTCCCGGAACGCTTCCCAAGTAAGGAAAGGGTGCCCTAGCGAGCGATTTTTCCTCGCTTCGTTCCACCACAACCGAGCCGACCCATCGAAGCAATGAGCCGCTAAGTGAACTTTATCCTTCTCAAGAGTATAGATATCCTCGAATAAGGCCTCCATCGCGGCTAACCAATTCTCCGTCGTCCACGGATCCTTCACGTCACCGTTGAAGGTTGGAGGGTTAAACCGCTTAAATGCCGTCAGCGCCGCTAACGTGCGCTCCTGCTCGGCCTCAAGCACATCGAAAATTGGAGCCGATGAACCCAATGCCGCCGGAGGAACAGCCGTCACTGGCGCTGCCGCCATCGCCGGAGGTGGTGTTACAGGGGCAGCCGGTGGGGGTGGATCCCTCGGTACAGATGCTGCCGCCGCCTGTTGCGCCATCATCTCGTGGAGCTGTCCAATCTGCTCCCCTTGTTGTCGCATAGCCCCGACCAAAGCCGCTACCTGGGCTCGCAACTCGTGTTCTTCGTCCGACCCCGACTGTCCGAGCTCCTCCCGAGACTCCGCCGGTGTGGACCTCGTAACTCTCCTTGGTGGTGCCATCGCGTCCTGCAGCACAACGCACACACATTAGCACTCATCACACGTGACTCCTACACGTTCCAAGTAGCTACCCAATTAAGTGAAAGCACAAGCCTAATTATTTCCACTTTCGGTGTTATGTGGTCGGCCGCCCCACAAGGTCCCTCAAGTAGACAACAATTAAGCCTCCTAGTCCATCTCTACTTCCTTCTAGAGAAGTGTTACCATCAACCCAATCACTCGCTTTCGCATAAACCAAGTCCACGTCAAGCGTTTTCCTAAGTCCTTAGGGTTCAAATATGGTTTGTTAGTGTGCATTTCCTAGACTTTTGGTTTCCATTCGCTCTGATACATTATATTCTGTCACCCTCCCCATTTGGTAGGTGCAGGTCCGTCAACAGCGTCCGATACGCGAGCTCCCTGTCGCCCATGCTTAACACATGTTAAATAGCAATTAAAAGGATTTGCATATATAATACAGGCTGCGAGGGCAAGCTAATGAAAGCTGAGTCGAATAATTAGAACATACATGATATGTGATTAGTATTTAAACATTCAAGCAGATGTATTAATTTCGCATCATAGCTTTTTACATGTAGGCATCCACAATAATGATTGTTTACACTGTTCATTCTATCACAAATAATTTGATACATGTATAAAAGGATGACGTATCAAAATGTATTAAGTCCCGGTGGCCGCTAACCTACGGCGCCAAACCCTTCCTCGGTCTAAGCGCACCGCTGTGTAGGACTTGTAGGTAGTTATTGGTGTGAAAATACAACGAAGTTATCCGGTGGTCCGGCATCGACTCGTGATTTAATCGACTAGTTATCAGTCTAAATATTTCAAAGGGGCAGTACACTACTATAACTAATACTATGCGCAATGAAGAAATAGTAAGTAGATATTAATTCATGCGATAATGGAAAGCATGTATGTCCTCATTAATTCAAACTTTGGCTCTTACAGATATTACCGGTTACTCTGTTAAGCCCATCCCCAATATAACACCAAATCGTCTTAATAACGAGGGACCGAAAACACTCGCTAAGGACTTAATGGTGGACTTATCCTCGGGGGCCAGTGTGACCAACTACGAGCGCACGCTCGAAGGGGAGCCGACTCCCTCATAGCAAGACGTAATGTGAGTATCGACTCTATCCCATTGAGGATTCATAAGCCTCTGGTACATGTCTTATGATAGTTTCTCCTATTCATTCTTGCAACTCGCAAGACTTTACTTGACGATGTCAAGATCGTTAAGTGCTATATTTACGTTTCGTCTCTCAATGCAATTGTTCTATGCATGTCACCTTTGTTTGATTGTCCAGTCAATTAATTACACAATCTGAGTTAAGTACAACATGTCCATTTTGGTTTATATCCTCTATGTCAACTCTGTGAAGTATAATGAAGTCAAACAAGTTCAAGTATTCTACCTACTATGCATAATGGTATATAATAAACTATTATGTCAAGAAGATTAATAGATAATAGAAGGAAGTCCAACGATTCGGCGTGACCCCACTCTATTGGTCGTTTTGTGGGTGTAGAATATTAAGGCACCGCACTTTCAAAAGCGATTCCGCGCGCTAATAAATATGCCTATTAGGCTTTTTTGTACATGAACTATATACGTCTATCATTTTCGCAATGTTAAACGAAGTTGTTCACGGGTTTAGGACACCCCAATTAGTTTTACTGAGGTCAATTTGTCCCGAAAATATCATAGGGCAAGCTCAAATCAAGCCTTTAATATTGTCATTTAGGTTTTCCATGTTTCATTCCAATCTATGCAAACGAAGCTTAGATCATCAAGAGACTCTGAAGGTTTTCGAGACTTTGGTACCACCTTAGGGTCAACACAATTCAAGGTTCACATTAAGAGACTTGGAGCTCTCATGGAACATGGTTTACATGGCTCAAGAGCCTTTAAGCCTTGGGGCAATAAAGCACCTTCTAGCAAATCCAAACCTAGGATTATTTCTACAAATAATACTTTACCTTGTTCTCCAAGTCCTTCTGTAGGAGCGCTGTGAACCCCCCAAAGCTCCAAATTCAGTTCTTCTCTTCTCACTTTTTTTTTTTCTTCCCAAGCCTTAGCAAGATTTCTTAGAGAGAGAAAGAGAGGAAAGGGTGAGAGGGTGAGAAAATGGTGTTGGGAGAAGAGAGAGTCTATATATAGTGTTTGTATTTTGTAACAATTGTATTAAGCCTCTTCATTGCTTTCCCTATTGCATACTGGGCATTTTCACTTCGGGGACTGTTCCCCGCCAGGGACCGGGTGACGGGGGTTTTCCAGGATTAGCCAAATTTTGAGTCTCTGCTTGCGCATGATGAGTGCGTTCTGTCGTCAGGGACTGGTCTCCGGGGACGTTCCACCAGGACCGGTATGCATCAAGATTTACTGACATGCTAAGCACGGGGATCGTTCTCTTCGACGGTCCGAGATGCTCAAAATCTGGGACTTAGCCAGATTTTCAGATTGTCTCGGGTCGCTTTTTGCTCCATTTATTGACTCAATTGCACTTAGAGTCACTCTAATCGGTTCAATTTCGTTCCGTTCGTTTTGATCGGAACTCTGTTACGATTGTCGAGGTGTGTGGATGTTAATTTACTAATCGAGAGTATTCTAGCCTAAATCCTATATTTTTATATTATATATATAGTGGCGGGTTAATGCTTATAAGCACGGAGCCTCCGTGTTCCAAGTTGTTTCGATGTTCTGACTTTCGATCGACGATGGCACTTTAGTTGTTCTAGGGATTTGATTCAAAAATAAATTTTGTTGATTTTTCGATATCATTTTGACGAGTGATCGAAGGGGTCAAATTAATAATTTTAATGTGGCCGTTGTAGCGGTTGCAGTTAACGTGTGAAATATCAATAGATGAAATTTTGATAAATTCTTTATACCATAATAAAAAGACTAACTTTGTCTAATTTATGTCATATCATACATATTTGCAAGATTTTGATTTTTCAGCTGATTTGGCCACTGTCGATCACTAGGTTAGAATGATTCGAAAATCTGCATAAATTTATTTCTATATACTTCGAATATCTAATCAGTTAACGGAGGGTGTCCGTGCGATTCGAAGTCCGAAATGAAACAAAGTGGAAGACGGAGCCCTCCGGTTCATAGCATCTAAGCGCACTTCTCTTCTCTCTCTCTCTTCTCTCATCTCTTCCTATTATTATATATATATATATATATATTATATTAATATATATATAGAGTGGGATTATGTATCGGAGCAGAGCCTTCCGTGCTTCCGCTCGTTTGATGTTGCGATTCAAATCATTCGATACGTCCTCCGTTTTAAACTTGATTAGATTTTGAAATCCTAGAATAAATTTTATGATTTTACATATATTTGCCTAGTAAACGAGTGGGCCAATCACGGCTGAAATAAAAATTTACAAATATGTTATATATGAAATTAAAATTTTAAATCAAGGTTTGATATTGTATTTATATAGTTAAAGAATTTTCTATCAAATTTTATGTGATTTGGTTTTCAATACACGTTGACTTGCAATACTCCTACGGCCTTGAAATTTGTTGATGTTGAGCTCATTCGTCATAGGCAAATGATATTAAAAATAATAAATTTTATTTTTCTTAGGTACTTAATTATTAGATCAAGTTATAACGAACGATAGACGTTCGGTAGTTCGCAACTCGTAAAAATGGTTGGAAGCGGGCTCCGTGCTTCCGATGCTATAGTGCCCATTATATATTAAATTAGATATAATATTTATATATTATAATTATAAGTGTGAGTTTGAATTTTTTTCCTTTGAAAATACTCTTATCTTTTTACTATATTGTATGTCATATTTTCAACCATCCTTTTAAATAATTATTAAACAATAATTTATTCTCAAATTAGTATTTTGTTTTCCTTTGGATCTCATCAATGAATAAAATAAGTATTTATTTTTGGTTGACAGAAATTACTTCTTATCCGTTATTTCTATTTACGCTGCCATGTCTTAATATTTTTTTTTGTACCACAATATATTAATAGTAAATACTAATTTATCTCTTTCTAACGTAATATCTCACCATAACGTAATACATCCCTAATCATAATAGTAAAATTAAAATTTATTTCTTATCAACGCTTTTTTTAATATTTATTTTATCATATTAAGTTACGATGCGTAAGGGATAGGTTCGAGCTCCCGCGTTGCGCGCTATCCCCTCCGGAATACGGCGGACGCCCCCCCTTCTCGCCCCCCCATCCGATCTGACTTTTCGACCTCGCCTCGCTACGTGGTCGCGTCCTCCCTAGGGAACGCAGCGCTTTTGCCGCGGCACCGCGTTAGCCACTCGCTTTCTTCCCTTTCTCGTGTCCGCCCGGGGACGGCGAGCCTCCTGTAGCGTGCAGACCGCATATGCTACAATATAGGCTCTAGATAAAAGCGAAGTAAAAGAGGTAATGAAAATAGAATAAGTGTTAAAGCTAGCAATAATGGATATCAGATGCGAGTAAAATTTAATATTTTACACAAAGTAAAGTCTAGAAATATAAATATCATAGTTACTATCTTCTCTAATACAAACAATGTGGTCCGCTTAGTACACTGGAAAAATCTCAACTTCGGTAAGACAAGTTAATATCGAGAGGTATAGCACTAACAACTTGTCCTCGAAGGAGCTAGCTCGAGCAATCTTTTCGCTCCTGGCCTCACCTGGTGGGGCTTGAAAAATCGAGAAGTGAGGAGTTAGAACTATAATTTATAGTTCCCAGTGGGTCTACTACTCGTCAATGTTCATCACTAGCCAAGAAAGGTAAGAACGAATATAGAAATGCAGATATACGAACACGAATAACTGCTGAAAGAAAGCTGATGAAATGCTATACTACTATGTCTCAATAGCTATTCATTCGGTTGTGTAAATTCTACGCTAACATAGGTTATTATCCATTGATTTATTGTCAAATAAGATGCAAGTAAACCTCGCTTAATTTATGCAAATATAGGAGTGTATGCTCTATCAAGATACCCAGTTACGTGTATGCAAGCTATGACCGGCAAGTGTATTATATATACCCAATGCTATGTAGAGCATGTACTAATCAACTGATAACCTATTGTACGATTATTCATTCTCACCGTGTCGATTTCATTCTCAATCTAGAAGCCTACCAAGTTTAAGTCCGCTTGTGCGCTAAGTGCATGTGTAGCCCAAATCTCTATCTTGGACTGATGGTCTGTACCACTCACCCGTAGGCATTCTCTTATACGCAACTGACGCGACAAAAGTCGAGTAGTTTTTGTTTTTAAAACTCGGAATGCCCGCTCGTTTAGATGGACCTACAGCATGTTCGAATGAGCACAATCATGGCATAAAAACAAGCCCCCCCGTAGTTCATGGTAAGATCAACTCATGTTGATCTACAGTAGAGTCACTGATCTCTGAAGATTCTATATAATCAAAATGAAGTTCCACATTTTCTAGTCTATGCTGCCCCTTTATGATACTTAGAATTTAATGTTTAGATGTTTCCACATTCCAATGCCTATCCTAGATTCTCACATGTCCGGAGCTCATGCCCATTGATGGCTTTAGCTCTCTAGTTCACATAATTCTAATGGAAGTTTTTCTTTCTGTCACAGTAACTCAGTTTAGCTGAATACAACTCATTTATTATAGAAGCATGACCAATCTTCATAAGGAATCTAAAATGAACCATTAGATCTCCAGCACTCTTATACTAGAGTCCAATTTTATTATATATAACTATGCATTTTAGCATTTCTAAAGTCATATAATTATTAGGATGAATATTGTATGTTTTTCTATTTACGAAATATATCACCATTTATGGTGAAATTCCTTATAGGATAGGCTGGTCAAACCTACCGAACGTCGTCTTAGGCCTCGTATGCGAACAAAGTTGTCCCAGTTGAAATTACTTAGAAGTTATTGAACGGAAGATGATACCTGGGCATACGATCAATCTTATAAGGTCAACTTTACAACCTACAAAAGGGTGTAAACTCTTCAAGAATAAATCTTTCATAAGAGCTAAAAGTAGAGCGAGAACTTCCAATCAGTCAAGGAAGTTCTATCATCTAATCTAGCCCTAAGCCTAGATCAAAAGCCCAAATCATACCTAAAACTCATTCTAGGGTTCAATCATAAAAGACCTCAAATCAAGGCAGATGGAGAGATAGCTACCAACTCTAAATGCTCAATCCAGCTCAAAGTGAAGATTATTCTTTTGCAAGCTCTAAGTCAGCTTCAACGACCACAAGGTGGAAGAGAAGAAATTTTAAAGGGCGCGCCCAGCTAATCTTTTCTCTCTTCTTCTCATTTTCTCTCTTGAAGGATGTGGGGAGAGTGTGAAGGATGGGAAATGAGGAGAAGAAGGGTGGATGTGTCTATGAATCTATTGTAACAAAATCAATCTTAGGTCCTCCAAAAATAATATTACCACGCCGGTCTGGGAGTTTCGCCCAGCAGGACGGTCTTCTTTTCCCCAGCAATGGACGGGCTCTCGCTAGCGAACCGGGAAACCATGTCTGGAAACGGTTCTTCTCCAGTGGACCGTGTCTTTCTTTGCGAGCCTCTCGGGGACGGTCTCGTCCCGCAGGACCGTTGCTCAGGGTGCCGAAAACGTGCTACTGGGGGACGGTTTCCCTTCAGGCGGATCCCGAGAGTAAATCTCTCAGTGATTGCTGATTTCAGTTTACTTTAGTCGGAAACATTCTACAACCATCAAAGTGTGGAAAGTCGAATAAACCAAACATCGAACTGCATTTGCAAAGATCAGTGTGCTACAATTTCACTCCTCTAAAGGGTTCTGTCGCGAAAACTCGAAAAATGCATAATACTAAGCGCTCCATTGAAAAGATTGGGATAGCCTCCCGACAGTGCGCTCTCAGCTCCTATGTGGCTCGCAGCTCGTCGTGGTTGCTCCAAAGACCTTCAGTAAGGAATTTCTCGGTTCCGCAATTTTTTTACTCGTAACGCCACAATCTCAGGTTACTTTTCAAAGTCAATCATCCCTCGTTCCAACGTAGTCCATAAAATGAGCCGGTCGTGGATTTAATATACGAAGGACGATATGAAACATTGTGTTACCCTTTATATGGTTCGGCGTATTAGCGAGTCTATAGATGTATCGGCCTACACGCCTCCAAACTCATACGTCAATGTATCAGGGTTAATTACCCCGGATTCCAATTTCTAATTCTTTGGTCGGCCGAGACTTTCAAGAAACATTATCTCAATTTGAAACTCCATCTCTTTCGCGCGATGCATTACTCCTGCCTATTGGGCTGTCCAATCAGCTTCGAAGCAATGCGACCTTGTCTTTCTTCTGGAGCAATCAGGGCCTAAGCCAAGTTCACCAACTTATCCAATAATGAAGTGCGATCTACACTTCCGTCCTGGTGCCTGGAATTAGGTGCCATCTGTATGCTTGCTTGTAACTGTTATAAGCAACTCTGCATCGTAGATGCCTGCGACATTCCTCTGGAAGTCTCACGCAGGTCGAAGATGTCTCGAGAGTATGTAATATATTCGCTCTGACTAGCGCACTCGGGGTGAAAGATGTACTGAAGTCAAATACTGTACCAGGGTTCTGTAAGTTCATCCAAAGTGGGATACAAATGGGGGTATTCGATCTGTACTATGGAAGTAGGTACCCTTAATCTCAATTCTAATCAAATAAACTTTGGGTCTCACAGTCCAAGTGTGTAATAGGTTGAAATGTGCATTTTTCAACATATCCAAATATCCATAGCAGTCTGCCGGACTGTGAGCGATGGCAATCCATCACCGAAGTCCATGGTGAATCTTTTATCATTTCCACATTGGGATCGTAGGCTCTGCAATTGTCGAGGAACTCGGTGCTCAGCTTCACATGGTTCGCAATTTAGAAGCTAAAGCAAACAAACTCAACCAACATATTTTATCCGGGCATAGTAAAGAATTCATATCTTGTACTTTGGTGTCCCGGATGTATAGCTACGGTGCTCGTGTGTTCTTGAGAATATCTTTTGTGCAGTCGACTCACAAAGTCGTACCGGAACGCCATCATCATCAGTCTAAGTGAGTCAGCTGTGCAACCATACATTTAGCTCGAATCTTTTCACTCCGAGTCGGAAGCTTGCTTCTCTTTAACCTTTCAAAAGGGTACGGTTTGTCACACTAAGTCATCAGTCTCAAAGGTGTTCAGGAGCCACTCAAACTCAAAGCTTCATGTCGCTCAACGGCGTTGAGATACACAAGCATCCCGTTAGTTTCCAGTCGATTTCCTATTAGTATCCCACCAGTTAGCCTTGCCGTTGGTAAGTTCGTAATAATATCTTGAGTGCCTAACATCTGTGCTGTTTCAGTTCAATCTTCTGAGTGAAAGAATTTAAATTTTGTGATCCGTAAATTATTACTTGACCGCTCGCCATAATAGTGAGTGGGATTAGCTTCAATGCAAAGACTACGGCCGCAACTCAAGTCGTTGGTTGGGCGATTATTTAGAGTTCTTCAATATGCGCAGATGCATAACGAATCACTTTCCCGTCATGCATCAAAACACAGCCAACCATTAAATGAAGCTCACTTATCAATATATCCTGCACTCCAGCAGTTGGAAGTTAGGATCGGTCCGGCATTCGTGAATCGTCTTTCAAACTCTTGAAGCCTTTCCACGCATTCCAATTAAATTGGTAGCTTATGGTGGGTCAGTGAGGGGTAGTAGATATTTCGCAAAATCCCTGCAAAATCGGTCGGTAGTACGGCCAACCATTAGCTCCGTTATCTCCGGTCACGCTGTCGGCTCGGCAATCCGTTGATAGATGCAATTTTCTGGTCACGGCTATGCTGTCTGGAATCACATGGCCAAAACGCACTCTCTAAGCATTCACTTTTTATCTTGGCTAATGTTCTTTTCCCGAAGCACTTGAAGAAAGTTTCAAGTGTTCTGTGGATCGTCGTCATTCTCGGGAATACACTAAGGTGTCGTCGATTATAAACACCACAACGAATTGTCTAAATAAGCTGAACCGGTTATAGATTCATTAAAGTGCGGCGCATTTAGTAAGCCAAACGCATAACGGTAATCATAAGGTATACCATGTTCAAAAGCCTTCTTCGACATCCTAGGTTGATCCTCAATGTTGTGATATCCGACTTGCAGTCAATTTTGGAATATACCAGATCCTGGAGTTGATCAAATAGATTCATCAAATCCTCGTAATGGATACTTGTTCTTATTGTGACTTTATTAATTTTCACGATGTTTAGCCAAAATGCGAAGTATCATCTTTCTGTTACAAACTAGACGGTCCGCCAATCTGTGAACACTTCGGTGCAAAAACCCTTGTCCAGAATCTGCAACTGTGCTTCAGCTTCTTTCAGATTTACTGGTTGCCAATCTATAGGGTTGCTTAGATTGGGTAGTCGGGACGAGATATACACAACTCAATTCCTATCAGAGGCATTCTGGAACTCCGCTATGGAAACAATTCAATCGCCACTACGGTGGATATCCTCATCCTAGGGGGTGTCCACCCCGCACATACAGTAGTCAATAGGAACCGACTTTATTTCATCTGCCCGAGTCGAGATAAAAAAAATAAAAAAAAAAAAAAAAAAAAAAAAAAAAAAAAAAAAAAAAAAAAAAAAAAAAAAAAAAAATAGCTAACGTACGCAACAGGAACTTGATCTCAGGTACCACTCCGCCTTTCTGCCCAAGGCTCTTATGTCAGTATCGTTTTCATCGAGGATGTGCAATGTACTTGGTAACTAATCTATGCCTAACACAATCATAAACTATCGAGTTTTGCAAGCTAGCAAGGTCCAGGTATGATCTCAATTCCCAATTTAACGGGCAACTGGGGTAAAACTCCCGAATTGTTAAAGTGATCGGTAAAACTCGGCGTTACAAAGTATAAGTGGGAGCCATGACAGTCGGCAAAAGACCCGATCAGAATGAATGCGATGCAGGTATCAAACAAAGCTTCTAACTCGATACCATGAAGTAAATGATACCTGGCGACTCAATTCTCGGTTGCGCCGCTCCTCGTCGGGCCGCGTAAACGCTCCGCTCGGAGCTTATGACCCATTGCGCTGGCAGGAACTGGCGGTGCTCGCCTGGTGGATGGCGAGAAGAGTCCCAGACTGGACCTGGCGATTGGTGAGATGCCAAGATTGAGATCGTCAATAGACTCATGAGGTGACGAACTGGACGTGGCCTCTTGGCCACCAAGAAGCACTGCCCGCTGCGTGAACATTGCGGGTAATGAGGACGCCAAATCACGCAGGGAGGGCCTGAGACGATGGGTCATCTCTGGTGATGCAGTCTCAGGACTGGCTCGGCTTCCTGGGTGCCTCGCGCTTTCGTGAGTTGGTATGCTGACCCTCAAAAAAAAAATAACCGCAGTCTATTTCTTGCCTTGTGTATGGAGGCCTCGCGCGTTCTGCAGATCTGCCAGCTCCAGCTTTCCAAATAAGTGCATGTCCACAATCCTCCGGTTAGTTGGAGTGTGAGGAGGGACAACCGAAAGATCGAACTGGCCTGCATCCTCAAGTGCGCGCTCTCCTCGTCGTCGATACAACAACGTACACAGTGTAGTTCGGGAATCCTCTCGTTATCAGTTCTGACGTCGTCCTGACGCAGCTCGCAATCCTGCTCATCTTCCTTGACGCTGGTAGAAGTGGTGGAGAAGAAGCTCCTTTTGAACCTAGTCCAAGTGATCCGCCAACGGGTTGGGTTAGTCTGAATATCAGACACTAACAATAGGCTCGACCGTCCAGAAAGTGAGTGGGGCAAACCCCTTCCCTTCCTAACGAAGGTTGTCTCGGAAAAGCTCTCTATGCAAGACACTTCTCAACAATCCTGGTCGCGTTATCAAGTCGAAGATCCTCGGGATGACCTTCTGAACTCATGAGGATCCATGAGTATCCTTGCTGGCTCCTTCGCCATCACGAAAATAAGCCTCCTCACTGGTCCTGTAAAGGAGTGCTGCGCCACTCTCCGAGGGTCCGTCGCCGGTTGGACAGCCCTGAAAGAACTGGGCGGGTCGGACTGCGCCCTCGGAGATGCGACGGTCTACACGGGTATGTGCGGTGTGGGCTGGGTCTCCTCGAAGTTGCCTGCTGCAGGAGTCTAAGATGCTTCATCGGCCTCCTGCCACTGAGATCCTCAGCCTGTCGCTTGAGGCCGTCTGCCGTTGCTGCCGCAAGGCAGTAGAACCGCAAGCTGGGCCTCACTCAAGTACGACCATAGATCCGGAAGTACGAGAGTCCGGACCTACTCAGGGTGATCGCATCATCGCCGGAATGGGAAGGTTGTCACGCATGTCATACAAACTAAAAGGCAAAGTTAGTAACTCGTATCGCATCCAAGGCAAATAGATAAAACCCCAAATCATTGCGAATGTAGAAGTGCTTCACGACTAACTCCGTTTAGGTTGTCAGGCGCCAAGTAACCTCTGCGAAGTTAGAGCTTACACTACGTGATCAACTATAACTTTTACGTTTCACTAAACCATCATTAATACTTTCGCTCACAAGTCATTGACCTCGTCTTACGACCTAATTTATAGGTCCACCGGCTAAGGTCGCTAGGTCATAAAAATACCTGCTTGATAGCCAAATTAATCTGTCTACGCCCCGGGACCGGCGGAGGCCCTCCCGGTAGCGTGCCCAGACCCGCCATATGTCTACACATATAAGGCGTCTAGAATAAAAGCGGAAGTAAAAGCAAGTAATAGAACAAATAGAAAAAGTGAAATAACTAGCAACTAATGATATCAGAGCGAGTAAAGTTCTAACATTTACACCAAAGTAAAGCTAGACAATAAAAGAAATCATAAGTAGTACAATATCTATCTCTAATACAAAAATGGTGGTCTCTAGTACACTGGAAAAATCCTCAACCTCCCGGTAAGACAAGTAAATATCGAGAGGTAGACCACCTAACAACTCGTCCTCGAAGGAAGCTAGCTCGGAGCAACTCCCTTCCCGCGATCCCTGGCCTCACCCTGCGTGGAAGGCTCTGAAAAACATCGAGAAAAAGAGGGCGTTAGAACTATAATTTATAGTTCCCAGTGGGCAATTACTGACCTCAGCTCAATGCATCACTAGGCCCCAAAAGAAAAGGGTAAGTAACGACATATAGTAAAATGCAATAAATAGCGAACACAAGAACTGCTGAAAGAAAGCATGAATGAAATGCTATACTACTATGTCTCCAATAAGCATGATGTCATGGTGATGTACATCTACGCTAACATAAGGTAATATATCCAATGCATACTAATATGCCTCAACATAATGAACAAGTAAACCTCACAATACCATATGCCAAAATATAAGGAGTACGCTCTATCAAGATAACCCAGTATACTATGATGCAATGCATGAAACCGGCAAGTGTACTATATACCCCATTGCTATGTCATGAGCATGTCACCTAATCCAACTACTAAGCCTATCTAGTAGCGATTATTCATTCTCAACACCGTGTCGATTTCCATTTCCAATCAAGGACCTACCAAAGGTAGTCCAGCTTGTGCCGCCTAAGTGCCTGTGGTAGCCCAACATCCCTACTCTTGGAATGTGTCTGTCCCACTCGACCCCGTAGGCTTCTCAATACCGCACGAGCGAACATAGGTCGCGTAGGCTAACTCCGGAGTGCCGGCTTGTAGGGAGCGACCCTCACAAGCATGTGCGAATGAGCACAAATGGCAAGCAAGCATAGTCCAAGTCTCAAGTATCCAACCCTCATGTCTCTAACATGGTATAGTCACTAGCATCTCGAAGATCTAGTTCTAAGTCACAAATGAAGTTCCAACATTCTCTAGGTCTAGTGCCCCTTTATGACACTTAGACATTTAATGTTTAAGCATGTTCCACATTCCTCAATGGCCCTATCCACTAGGTTCACACATGTCCCGAGCTCAATGCCGCTTGATGACATTAGCTCTCTAGTTCACATACCTTCTAAATGGCAATCTTGTCATCTTTCATGTCACAAGTAAACTCAAGTTTAAATGCATGAATCCGAACTCATTTATACTATAGAAGCATGAAACCAAGTCTCATAAAGAATGCTAAATGCAACCAAAGATCTCCCAAGCAACTCTCTACTACATAGAGGTCCAAAATTTCATCATATATAACATATGCATTTTAAGCATTCTAAAAATCATAATAAATACATTTAGTATGAATATGCATGCTTTTTCAATTTACGGAACATATATAACCATATATGAGAATTTCTCATATGTAGGCTAGGTCAAACCCACCGAACCGTCGCGTAGGGTCTCGATTCGCCGAACAAAGTTGTCCCCGAGTCTCAAAATACCCTAAAAGTATTGAGCGACAAGATACACGGGCATTACGATCAACTATAAGATCAAACTTTAACAAATTTAGCAAAAGGGCTAAAACTCACCCAATGAGTGGAAAATCTCTCTCAAGCTCCAAAAGAGAGCTAAATCCCTTCCAATCCAAGCCCAAGGAAGGTTCTAAACCAACTAATTTAGGTCCAAAAGCCCTAGATCAAAAATGCCCAAATATAAGCCCTAAGTATCAAATCTAGGGTTTCATCTCAAAGAAACCTCCAAAATTCAAATCTAGAGGAAAAGATCTAGTCACTTACCTCTAGGAAGCTTCAAACCAAGCTCAAAGTCCTCAAACTTCAAGGATCAACCCTCAACCAAGCATAAACCCAAGCTCCAATGGTGGGAAAAGCCTCCAACACCCAAAAAGAAGCAAAAAGAGAGGCTTTAATCTCTCTAAATCCAAATAAAACCAAAGGAATCAAAGGGGAGAGTGTGGAGGGCTCCCTTACCTCTTCTCTTGCTGGTCCCAAGCTCAGGAGAAGTCCCAAGGGCGTGGGGGACACATATAGAGAGCCACAAATGCAAATACACCCCTGCAGTTCAAACTGCACAAAATCAGCCTCCTTGTACCGGTACACGGGCTCTTGTACCGGTACAAGGTCCACGAAATCCAAACCCGAGGCTCGGGTTGCTGGGCTCTGCGGCTCTGTACCGGTACAAGCTCCGATGGCTGTACCGGTACAACCATCAACCTTGTACCGGTACAAGCACAGCCTTGTACCGGTACAAGCCTGCCAGAACTCAATCCGAGAGTCAGCCAAATCCCCTTTTTTCGGGTTTTGGTGCAAGGCTTTGTACCGCAAATCTCGGGACACGTGCCATAGGTCGGAACACAGTCAACGACCCACCAGAAAATCTGGAAAAGCTCAGAACACGGCCAATCACTCGAACCTCGCAATTTGCAAAGGTCCAGTGTGTTACATTCACCCCTCCTAAAAAGGAGTTTCGTCCGCGAAACTCAAAACAAACAAAGTACCTCAAGCCTCCATCTGAAAAAGATGGGGATAGCGCTCCCGCAGTGCGCTCTCCAGCTCCCAAGTGGCCTCGCGCTCGTCGTGGTTGCTCCAAAGCACCTTCACGTAAGGAATTTCTCGGTTCCGCAATCTTTTCACCTCGCAAGCCACAATCCTCAAGGGTTACTCTTCAAAGCTCAAATCATCCCTCAGCTCCAAAGCGTAGCGTCCAAAATATGAGCCGGGTCGTGGATGTAATTCCGAAGGACCGATACATGGAACACATTGTGTACCCTTGATAGGTTCGGCGGTAGGGCGAGTCTATACGCTACCGGGCCTACACGCTCCAAAACCTCATACGGTCCAATGTATCAGGGGCTTAACTTACCCCGGATTCCAAATCTTCTAATTCCTTTGGTCGGCGAGACTTTCAAGAACACATAGTCTCCAATCTGAAACTCCAAGTCTCGTCGACGCCGATCAGCATTACTCCTCTGCCTACTCTGGGCTGTCAACAATCGCTCCCGAGCAATGCGAACCTTGTCTTCTGCCTCCTGGAGCACATCAGGGCCTAAAGCCAATCTCTCACCAACTTCACTCCAATGAAGTGGCGATCTACACTTCCGTCCATAGAGTGCCTCGAATGGTGCCATCTTGATGCTTGCTTGATAACTGTTGTTATAAGCAAACTCTGCCATCGGTAGATGCTGCGACCATCCTCCCTGGAAGTCGATCACGCAGGCTCGAAGCATGTCCTCGAGAGTCTGTATAGTACGCTCTGACTGCCCGTCACTCTGGGGGTGGAAAGCTGTACTGAAGTCCAAACGCGTACCCAGAGCGTCCTGTAAGCTCCTCCAAAAGTGGGATACAAAATGGGGGTCTCGATCTGATACTATGGAAGTAGGTACCCCGTGTAATCGTACAATCTCATCCAAATAAACCTGTGCGAGTCTCTCACCAGTCCAAGTAGTGTGGATAGGTATGAAATGTGCCGATTTCGTCAACCTATCCACAATCACCCAAATAGCGTCATGCCCGGCCCGTCTGTGAGCGAGCAATCCCATCCACGATGTCCATATGGTGAGTCTTTTTCCCCAGCTTCCACACTCGAGGAGTCGTGAGGCTCTGTCAACTTTACCGCAGGAACTGGCGGCTGCTGGCAGGCCTCACTCTGTTGGCAAGTTAGACATCTACGTTCATCGAACTCAACCCCCAGACATCGCTTTGCATACCGGCCACAGTTAAAGCACTCGGTAAAGTCTTGTACATCTTTGTGCATTGTCTCGGATGTAAAGCATAACGTGGCGTCGATTGCTTTCTGAACGAACACCTCTTTAAATGCCAAGTCCGCCGGTACAGGCAAGTCGTCCGCGGGAAGAAGCATATCGCCATACTACCCGTCTAAAGTGAATCACCGGTGCACGCATCAACGCATTCTTAGTTCGACCTTTATGCACTCCGAGGTTCGGCAAGCTTGAGTTACTGTGTAATCCTTATCCAAGAAGGTCGAGGTGTTGCACGCACGCAGCAATGTATCGAGTGCTCAGAAAGGTGTAATCAGGAGCCGGACGAACCTCCGCAACTCCAACGCGGGGGCTTTCATCTGCATGCGATTGCAGCCGGGGCGGTTGAGTAACGCACGGACATGCGGCGTAAGGTTTCTTCAGTACGATTGTCTATAGCTGTAGGCTGGCATCCGCGCACCGGACGTTTACTGCCCGGGTGGGTAAAGGTATCGTCAGGAATCAGTAGGATACTTGGATAGCTCCGCACCAGTGCTGCGTGCCTCAAGCAACTCTTCTGAGTGAATAGGATATCTTCTAATGCGGTCTTGTGATCTCGGTATAAATGGTTCGCATCGCTCGGCGGGCATAGAGTAATGCGTGGCCATAGCTTGCACCAGCAAGACTTAACAGCCTGTCGGAATCCAGGTCGGAGTAGGTAATTTCCTTTCACATAATCCTTCAATTGGCGACGCGATGTGCGATACGTCGCATCACTTTCCGTGCGTCGCGTGCATCAAAACAGCAGCCCGAGGACCATTAATAGGAAAAGCATGGCTATAAATCACATACCCGGCTGCCAAGGCATCTGGCAACGGTAAAGGGGACGGGGGGCAGAGTCGTACAATGCGCTGCTGGGGGTGCAACGTGCGGTTGAAGGGGGGCTGCGGCTTTCACAACGGGCATGTCATTCGCAATATAACGTTGGTGCCGGCCTATGCGGGAGTCTGTGGAGGGGGGAGGTAGAGTAATTGGGTGTAGGCAGAAGTCGGCTTCGACAAAGCTCGCAGTAAAGCCGGGCCAAAGCCTGAGATGAAGCTCGTAGGCGTCGTCGACTGGCTCGGTGGCGTCTCCGGCCAAGTCGCTATGCGGATAGCTTCGAATTCTCTTCGTGGTCGCACGCCTATGGCTCGACTCCTGAATCACATGGCAAAAACGCCGGCCGTGTCTCTAAGACAAAATTACACTTGGTTTCAACTTGCGTAGAGCTTTGTTCGCCGGAGAGCACATGGAAGTAGCAAGTCTCAAGTTTGCTGCGTGAGTCCCGTCACTGTGGGTACTGGGGCCGGGAAGTAGCACTAAGATGTCGTCGCGGATGGTAAGGGCAGCGCTGAGACGGTACGGAAGCTGGTCTAAATTAGACGTGAAAAGACGACGGTTCATGGTCAGATCCATGAAAGCTGCCGGTGCAGGTTTAGGTAAGGCCAAACGGCATAATAGTAGGAACTCATAATGTCCATACCCTGGTGTTCTGAAAAGCCGGTGCTTCGGACCAGGGGCAGGGCGGTGGCTCGAGGTCTGATCCTCACTGTGAACCCGACTGGGGGGGTGCAATCGTCTTTGGAATATGACACAAGATCTGCCGTGGCGAGGCTGATGACAAGCGATGATCATCAATCCTCTGGAGATGGATACTTGTTTTAATGTCGTGAGACTGTTTATTGATTACGATAGTGCGCACACAAAAGGCGAAGTGAGTCCATGCCTGTCGTTCTTCACAATAAAACCGTGCCCCTCATAGGTGTGGGAGACACAGCCGTCCGCGACGGAAAACTTAATCCAGGGTGCTGGCAAGGCGTGCTTCAGCTCTTCCAACTTGCTGGTCGCATCGCTATAGGCGCACTTTGAGATGGGAGTATCCGGCGCGAGATCTTAGGCGCGAGGATTAACTGCCGGGGGGGGGGGGCAACGGACTCCAATCTCCCCTATCAGGAGAGCAGGCGGTAAGCTCCGCTAAAAACGATATCGTCCAAACCGCCCCACTAGCCGGAAGAGTCCTGCGATCGTAGGGGCTCACGCCGTCACGCGCCGAACACAACCAGTAAAAGCCAAATACTACAGGCGCTCTACTATGCGAGCTGCCTAGCTGAGAGGAGCTAAGTCGTCATCTCGCAAAACGAGTGACTCCTGGCATGCCTACGTAACAGAACAACCTCCGCCTGCCCTAGCTCTAAAAGTCACCGTTCGATCCTCAATCGAATAGTGGCGAAATACTTAGTCCAATCCAGTCCATGCCAACATAACATGCAACTCCCCCGGATGTAGTGCTAACGCTAACGCGGCAAGCCACAAGGACATGACAAATCGTCCAACGCCGAATGGGAGGGGCAAGCTGGGGCAAAGAACTCTCGAAAAGAATGTCAAAAATGATCGGTACAGACAAAGCGCGTTTTAGTTGGACTGCACCGGGAATTCGCTTTGGCGATAAGAGTACAGGAGTGGTAGACATGCAGCATTCGCAAGCGCCGATCAACGGTTGAATGGAATGGCGATGCACGGGGCGCGCAGTAGGCGAATCACAACTGACTCTAGCTGCGAATTACCGGGATATAGAGTAAAATGATACCGCGACCACAATCCTCGCGCTGCCGCCGCGCGGGTGTTCATCTGGCCCTGCGTACATGGGGGCCCCCGCGGTCGGCCTGTCGTGACGCGTGGGGGCCGTCCACTGTTCGGCAGAACTGGCATGGCCGTGCCGTGGCTCGGTTGATGCGTCGAGGGGGGACACTGGGCGCCCGGCGGTGGAGAACCTGGCGATTGCTGGTGCAGCGGGATGCCGCGGTGAAAATGCCGCTGGGCAAGTGGACTCCTCCGTGCAGTCGCGGGACTGGAGAGTGGGCCCTCACTGGCCAACACAAGGAGCGGGGTGCGGGGGCGGAGGCTCGGGCTGGCGTGAACACGGCGCAGGGAAGAAGAGCGGGGCGAGCGGATCAACGCAGCGGGGGCTGGCGACGATGCGGCTCTCCTGGGCTGCGTAGACGGCCACGTCCGCGCGACTGGCTCGCTCCTGCGGGTGCCGGGGTAGGCCGGCCGGCTCGTAGTGGTTTGACTGCGCACTTCCTCAGCCGCGGGCCTCTTCCCCGCTTTCCGCTTCTCCCGAGCTCTTCGCAGGACGCCGGCGCGTGGCGAATCCGGGGGCGCGGCGGGCCTATCGTGTCCACTATCGAAGCTGAGGTGGCACGAACCTCGCGCCGAGGGTCTGGGAGGTTGGAAGACTGCACAGCAACCGGAAAGATAGAGAGCGTGGCAGAAGCGGGAGGTAGGAAAAAAATGCGGCCTTAATGCCCTCCTCGTCGCCTCGTACATGACAAACGTAACATCATTGTAGGGTTTCCGGGGAGAAGCGTGCGCCTGCTCTTGGTAACTCAGCCATGTGGACCGGGCTCGTCGTGGCGGCAGGAGGCTGCGGGGCAAGATTTGCTCCAGTGCTTCCGTCTTGACGGCGGGGGTATCGGGGGGGAGAGTGATTCGGCGCAGAAGAAGCGCTTGAAGCGCTAGTCCAACTAACTCGCCTGGCGGGGCCGAAGTCGGTGCCGGTGTTGTCTGGATATGCGCGCCCCGAACGTAGGCCGCGCGTCCAGAAAGGGAGTGGCGCAGCCAAACCTGTCTCGGCTCCGCACAAAAAGTGTCTGCAAAACAGCTTCTCCATATGCAATCAACGCACTTCTCGGACAGATGTCCCGAGTGGTGGGCGACGGTGCTCGGGGCATCGGAGTCAAACGTCATCGGTGGCACCGGTCGCTCCGAACGCTACAACTGCGAGGCGCTCCACTAAGCCGAGTCCCGGCTGCTCGCCTCGGGCGCCGCGATCCACAGGGAAATGCTGCTGGTCAGGCTGTGGCCGCATTCTCGTGAACATTGTAGATGCGGCTGGGGCAACCGGACCTCTCTCCTGAGGCTGCGTCGACGTGCGGCGGTGCCTGGGAGGGGGGGGGGCACGTGAAACGACACGGGCCGCGCGGGCGACTGCCAGCCCTCGCGGTGCGGACGTCCGATCGGCAGGGGTGCTGGGCGGTGTCGGGCCCTGGGTCTCTCCTCTGAAGCTAGCCGCGGACGTGCTGGCACTAGGCAGTCGCTCAGATGCTTCATCCGGGGCGCGGCCTGCCTGGCCCGCTGCGGGAGGCCACCTCAGCCTGTTCGCTGTCGCCGCGGGTTCGTGATGCTGCGCCCAAGAGGGGACCGGAGATCAGTGAGAGAGCGAGAAGCTGGGCCTCAGAGTCGCGGGGACGCTCACTAATCTGCGAAGGTAGCGAGGTCATCGGACCGCCCTCGGTGTGCCGCATCACCGCCGGGCCGGCAGGCTAGGAGCGTGGTGATCGCATGTCGATAGCAGGAACCGATAAAGCGCGAAGTTAGTAACCGCTGACGCTATGGCGTGGCATCGCTCCGGGCTCGAAGGGGAATGATAAAACCCGGCAAATCATGGGCTAAAGGAAGGAAGGTGTGGCCGGTGGTCAGCTACTTGGGTAACGGGGTCGGCGGGAGGTTAGCGTTGTCGGCTCACGGGCGGAACGGGTAACCGTGGGGCCGCGGGAAGGTTTAAAGCCATAGCGACTCATCAAACTCTAAACTTTAGAGTTGTCATAGAACGGCCAATCATAAAGTACTGTTTCGCTCACAAGTCATTAACCAGTCTTCTCTCAGAACGCGAAGCCTATAGGTCGCAACCGGCCTAAACAGTTCGCTAGGTCTCCACTAAGATACAACCTAGCTCCTGAATGGACGAAATTAATGGACTGTCATGCCCCGGCCGGCGGACCCTCTGCCGGAACTTGCCCAGACCCGCATAGGTGTCCTACACATATAGGCGCGTCTACACCACCTAAAGCGAAGTAAATAGCGAGAAATAGAACAGTAAGAGTAAAGTCGCACTAATGATATCAGAGCGACTGTAAATTTCTATCAATCTACACAAGGTAAAGGAAATCAAGGCTAGACAACAAAAAGAGTCAAAGGAGTAGCAACAACTGACTCAAAAGTACAAAATGGTGGTCGCCTAGTATACTGTAAAACTCTCAAACCTCTCGTAAAGAAATACTCGAGAGTAGAGCCACCTAACAATCGGTCCTGCGCTGAAGAGCTAGCTAGAGAGGCAATGCCCTTCCGTCGGTCTCACTGGCCTCGACCCGCGTGAGGCTCCTGAAAGAAACATAAAACAGAGGGCGTGATGAACTATAATTTTAAGTGTCCGCGAGTGGCAGATTACTGACCTCAGCTCATCGCCAGCTAGGCCACACCGAAAGAAAAGGTAAGTATAATGAAAAACAATAAGGAATAACAGTAACAACAGTAAGAAAGCATTAATTGAAAGTCAACCCAATGTCCTCAATAAGCCTGAGTGTGCGTATGGTGATGTACAGCTAACGCTATCATAGCAGATAATATGTCCATTGCATACTAATATGTCTCAACGATAATAAACGGCGGAAGGTAAAGCCCGTCGGTTACGATGGCAATATTCAAGTGCATAAGGGGCAACACTATCCAATACGACGCGGATGTATAGCTACGATCTATGGGCAATAATCGAAGACCGGCAAGTATATATGGCAATTACCGGCAATGTCTAGTATCAATGAGGCATGTCCAGCAATCCACTACTGCATCCGTATCTATGGGAGTGATTGTCCATATACCACAGCGTTCGATTGTCATGTCCAATTGGAATGGACCGTACCCAAGGTACAATTCCATGCTGTTGCCGGGCTAGAGTGGTCGTGCTAGCCGGCTGACGGATCGCTATGCTGGGTAGAGATGGGTGTGCTATCCCACTCGGAGGGCCGGCGCGTAGGCGTCGGCTCAAGTACCGGGTGGACGGGCGAGGGACGGTGAATGCGGCGCGTAGGGCTAATCTCCGGAGGCGGCTTGATAGGGGGCGAGCCCTTGGACAAGCATGTGCGAATGAGCACAAATGCAGGAGCAAGCGAGTCCAAGTCTGAGTGTCGCAATCTCATGGGTCTCGTAACATGGTTAGTCGATAACTAGCAGTCGGGCCGAAGACTAGTCTAAGTGCACAAAATGGAAGTCTCAACGGCCTAGTGTCCCCTTTGAGTGATATATTTGACATCTAGATGTCAAGTCATATACCCAATCCTTCTCGGAATGGCTCATAACGCACTAGGTGTTCACACAGTGTCTCCGGGAGGTCAATGCGGGCTGAGACATTGGAGCTCTCCGCAAATTCAAAGTACTTGCTGAAATGCAATCTGTCATCTTTGCAGTCACAAGTAAACTCAAGTGTAAATGCATGACATCGGAAACTCATCTTTATTAGCTATGTAGGAGATGTATGAACCGTGGGAGAGTCGCAGAGAGAATTGCTAGAGATGCGAAACCAAAGATACTCCCAGCACTTTTTACTACTATAAGCCGAAAATTCATCATGAGGTATACAGGAGAGGTGCAGTTTTAGAGCATTCTAGAGAGGGAAGCAAATAAATTGACGATTTAGGTATGAAGGCATGGCATAGTTTTTCGATTTAAGGGGGAGCATGCAGTATAACCCAGTGATATGGAGGAATTCCGATGGGAGGTATGTGGGGGGGGGGGGGGGGGGCTGAGGTTCAAACACCCCCACCGAACCGTCGCGTAAGGGTCTTGATTCGCCGAAGCGAAGGGAGTTGCGGGGCGCGCGGGTCTAAATACGGCGTAGAAAGTGAGTGAAGCGAGGGTCAGATGGTGGCGACGGCATACGATCAAGCATAATCAACTATAACAAATTAACAAAAGGGCTTAAACGCACTAGGATGTGGAACACCTCTCTCAAGCTCGCAAAAGAGAGGTAGAATCACTGTCCAATCCAAGCCCGAAGAGGTTCTAATCATGCAGTTTGGTCAAAGGCGTGTATGGATAAAAATCGGCACGTTGACCGCTAAGACCACATCTAGGGTTCATCTCAAGACACGGCTGCGGCAAAATTGCAAATGCTAGAAGGAAAAGATCGGTTGATCACTTAGCGCTCTTAGAAGCCTCAAACCAGCTCAAAGCGCTCAACTCATAACGTATCTTTCCCATCGAATCAAAAGTCAAACCGCGGGAATTCAGG
>NW_017893594.1:51095-52605 GCF_001540865.1 Ananas comosus
ACAAGTGGGATGCCATGCAGCTCGGCAAACAGCCGATCAATGAATGAATGCGATGCACCGGTATCAAACAAAGCTCTAACTCGAATACCATGAAGTAAAATGATACCTGCGACCACATTCTCGGTTGCCGCCGCCTCCTCAGTCTGGGCCGCGTACATACGCCCGCTCGGAGCCTGTCGTGACCCCTCCGCCTGTCGCAGAACTGGCGGCTGCCCTGCCTGGTGATGGGCAGAAGATGTCCCATGACTGGGACCTGGCGATGCTGGTGCAGATGCCGAAGATGGCGCTGGCAATAGACTCCTCGGGCAGTCCGACTGGAAGTGGCCCTCTTGGCCACACAAGAAGCACCTGCCCCGGCTGCGTGAACACTGCCGCGGGTAATGAGGACCGCCACAGATCACGCAGCGGGGAGCCTGACGACGATCGGGTCATCCTCGCTGAGTAGACTGGCCACGTCCTCGCGACTGGCTCCGGCTCCTGGGTGCCTCGGCGGCCTCCGTGAGTGCGTCTGACTCGCACCCTCAGCCGCAGGTCTCTTTCCCTTGCCCTTGTCTAGGGCCTCGCGTCGCTCCTGCAGATCTGCAGCTCCAGCCTCCACAATAAGTGCACGGTCCACAACCTCCCGGTAGGTTTGGAGGTTGGAGGACTGCACCAACCGAAAGATCGAAGGCCGCAATCCACGCTCAAAGATGCGGGCCTTGTCCTCGTCGTCACTCACAACAAACGGTACACAGTGTAGTATCCGGGAGAACTCCCTCTCGTACTCAGCTTCTGACCGCTCGTCCTGACGCAAGCTGCGCAAATCCTGCTCCATCTTCCTCTTGACGCTGGTAGAAAAGTGGTGCGCAAGAAGAAGCTCCTTGAACCTAGTCCAAGTGATCGCCGCCAAGTCGGTGTTGGGGTTGTCCTGAATATCCAACCACCAACAATAGGCCTCGCCGTCCAGAAAGTGAGTGGCGAGCCAAACCCTGTCCCTCTCCTCAACGAAGGTGTCTCGAAAAAGCTTCTCCATATGCAGCAACCACTTCTCAACAATCCAGTGGTCGACGTTCTCACCGTCGAAGATCCTCGGGCTGCACCTCCTGAACTCACTGAGGCGATCCATGAGCCGATCCTGCTCGGCTCCCTCGGCCATCACGGAAAATGCCGCCTCCTTCACTGGTCTCTGAACAGGTAGTGCTGCAGCCACCTCCTCCCGAGGTGCCGTCGCCGGTGCCGCACGTGAAGAACTGGGCGCGGGGGACTGCGCCCTCGGTGCGACGTCTACCACGGGTGCTGGCGGTGTGGGGCCCTGGGTCTCCCTCGAAGTTGCCGCCTGCTGCAGTAGGAGGTCCTAAAGATGCTTCATCCGCGCCTCCTGCCACTGAGCTACCTCAGCCTGTCGCTGGGCCGCTGCCGTCTGCTGCGCCAACAGGTCAGTGAGAACCGCAAGCTGGGCCCTCAAGTCACGGACCTCACTAGATCCGGAAGTAGCGGAGGTCTCGACCTCCTCGGGGTGTGCCGCATCATC
>NW_017893595.1:0-39371 GCF_001540865.1 Ananas comosus
GCGAGAGAGAGAGAGAGAGAGAGAGTCCGGTTGGGATCTATTAATAGTACCAACCACTTAGTGCTATCCAATGTTCCACCATTAGATCTACCCATTGATCAATTCCACCCCTTAGATCATGCTATCCTACCAACCATTGGCTAAACCCTATGAGGGGCGGCCTGCGGGGGAGGGAGAGGATGGTGGAGGTGGCGGCGCCATTGACAGCGGGTGTAACACCCCATACGTAGTCTTTTGTTTTGACCCCTATTCCTTTGAAATTTGGATCTCTTCGTAAATATTATTAGTTGAGGGACTTGGCGGCATATTGTAATAATTAAATCCCTAATTTTATCTTCCCCTATCCATTTCTTATTCTCTTTCTTCTCCTCACATCCGTATGCCTCCCCTTGTCCCGCACGCACGCACGACACCGTTCGATCACCATCATCGTCGCTGTCATCCGTGGCCGCCGCTTCCACAATCCTCATCTATTGGCATTTTTGGTTCACCGTTGATGGTATCTTGTCATCATCGTTGTTACTGTCTTTCAGAAGATTCCTTTCTTTCATTTCTATCCCTAATACCTATTGTTGAAAGCATCCAATCCCGTTTGTTCATGTCATATGAATATTTTGTGCATCTTTTTCTTGATGATTGAAATTTAAAACCATTAAAATTTAATTTCTATTGATCTAATTAATATTGATTGTAGTATTAATTTTTATCCCATATTCTCCATGTAATTTAGTTGTCCAAATTCTGCATATTCTACATATTTTTCAGAATGCCCTCTACATGTTCGCCAAAATGCCTAAAAGAAAGCATATGTCATTTTTGTTTCTAATTTTGATCCTATTTGATTGCAGATTGTAAAATTAAGATTCAACATCTGAAAATCATCTTTTCGAACACTAGAACCTTCGTTTATTATTAAAATTTCATTCATATTATCTTGCTTTGAATAGTTTAATCTTTGAAACTCTTCATCTTCTTTATTAATAGTTGAGTTCCTTGAGTTTATTATCCTAAATCTCCTTCATGCTCCGTCTCAACCTATTTGCACGTATTTGCAAATGATCTTGTCAATCTATGTGAGCCTACCCAAATTTAAATTTTTGTCACGCCCAGATGCCGCTACCAATTTGGTCCGGTTCGGGCGCGTCGAACAGACGCCGAACGGACAGCACCTCTCCTGTCCGCCCAAGGCTAAACAACCAGATCGTGTACAAATAAGCGCCCAGAAATGCTTAGATAACATACATGATCGAATATAGCGCACACAAGTGCAATACACCTAAGAGCAAGAACCACAAGTAATATACTAGTGTATAAAGAGAGATAGTCTAACTATTACATTCATTCAATAGTTACATCATTTGATTGCATTACATTTTTCATCTACCAAAATGTAAATACATATTTTCCTCAAAATGCAAGTAGCTCTCCCATATCTATCCAGACATCATCTAGTACACGAGGGTACTCTAATGCATAAAGGAAAAGCTACCAACTAAACTCACTTAGGGTGCTATGCCCTTACCGCGGTCCTCGCTTGACTCGCCTCTGTGTGTACCTGTACCCCAAAACCACACGGGGTGAGAACTATATAAATATAGTTCCCAGTGGGTTCGGCCGCCGACGCCGCCGGTTTTCCCACTAGGTCTAAGCTGGCACAGATAGAGAGATAGATAGATATATAAAGATAAACTGCAACTACTCTATCATGCCACCAATGATAATAATGCATGCAACAACTACTATCATGCTAGTATCATGTCATGAGTATATAAAGGTGCATAGTAATGTAAACTACAACATACACTATGTCTACTCAAGGTAATAATGCAAGTCTACTATGCATTTCATGTTTCTTACCCAATTCACTTGGTTAACCCGAAGGTTAAACCCTCGACTCACTCTCAATCTCATAGGTGAGGAGAAACTGCACTCGCACACCGAGACCGTCTGCGGGACAACTACGTCTGCCCCTAGTGAAGTACTCCGGAGACTCGTGCCTCGGTGGAGCGACCACCGACAAGCAAAAACAGACTAGTGAGTATGATCCAATCCTCACAAGAGGATACCCTGTCTACTAGGGTCAATGTGCCTCTGCTGCACAGTCATGATATATAATCAATGTTGGGACTTCTACTATCCCTAGGTTCATGTCAAATTTACTACACTAGACTCGATGCCACTCGTTCGATCATTGTAGTAAGTTTTCTATTAGTTGACATGCCACTCGTTTAATGCCACTCTACTGGGCTATCATATGTCCAAGTTCGGCTCTTTATGCCGCTATAGGATTCTATGCCATAAGACCCAATCCTCATGCTACCCTAGTCTAGGTGTTCAACTCATAAGTACACTACTAAGAAGCATGCAAGGAAAAGGAAATATACATTTATTAATCCTATAATGCAATATGATCAACACATATGTAACTTAGACATAAAAAGAAACCCGGATGTTCCGGAACGACACCCCCCACCTTTTGCGTATAAGGAGGCTCTAGAAGTGCGCTTCGGCGTCCTTTACGACGAAGCCTCGGTCTTCTTGGTCCAAATGATGCTCAATCGGCCTTATTTTGCCGATAGCTCTTGACCCGCTCGACGAATCGAAATTCCGACTTCGCCCCCGCGTTTAGGCACCTACCAATTAGGTTTACAAGGCCTCAAATGAGATCAATCCCATACTTTACCGAAAAACCCTATTTTGGTGCCCTAGGGTTAGCATCAAGCTAAACCCATCTCAAAACCCTAGATTCTAGCTCTAATCCTTCCATTCATGGTGCTAGGGATCCATTTGATCCCATCCAAAGAGCTAAAACCCAAAAACCCCAAATCTCACAAGCTAGGGTTAGAAGCTTACCTCTAGGTTAGCTTAAAAGAGAGAAGAGAGGATGAGGGAGAAGTCCAAAAGCCTTCTTTTGTTGATCTCCTTCTTCTTCTCCTTCCCTTTCTTCCTTCTTTCCTTCTCCTTTCTTCTTCTTCTTCTTTTCTCCTTCTTTTCTAGAGAGAGAAAGCAAGAGAGTGTGAGGGAGGGAGAGAGAGTGAACTGAGAGAGAGTGAGAGGGAGAGAGGGACTAATAAGCCCTCTAATGTAACAATATCCAGCTGGCCCCCTCCACTTTTCACTCTGTGCACAGCCCTCACTGGGCGTTCTGCGCGCGGAGGGACCGGTCTCCCCGACTTGGGACCGGTCCCCGAGAGCTTCAGCTCGGGTCACGCGTTCGGGTACCGGTCTCTCCCAGAGAGACCGGTCCTCGGGAGACCGGTTCCTTCCTGAGAGACCGGTTCCCGAGAGCTGGGACTTCAGGACTTAGCCAAATTTTTGGCTTTTTGCGCTGGGATCACGTTCGGGAACCGGTCCCTCACTGCCAGGGACCGGTTGCCTCAAGCAACCCCCGCGACACCAGCTGATGGGACCGGTCTCTCCCTGCCAGGGACCGGTCCCCGAGAGCAGTTTTGCTCCAGTGCAGATTTCGCACTATTTGCTCTCGTGGACTCGTTTCCAATGCACTTTTGGTGATTTTAATATCTTTGGTTTTTCCAAAGTACACCAACGCGACCCTTGGTCGATTCGGGATGAAGTCAAATCCTCGTATTTCGAGAATTCACTTCCTCACAATTTTTGTATAAGCTTTTCTGTCTAAATGCTTATATCTTCTTTGTAATTTTATTTTTAGTAGCTTATAAAAAATCATAATTCTTAATTTAGGTTCCAGTGATTGACTTCCTTTGCATTTTCGACTGGATAGCTTCTTAGCTTAGATGCTGCTTTTGAGGTAAGCGAACGGACACCCATTAGTGTTTTTGCAAAATAATTTAGGTTACTATTGTGAATGTGTGAAAATCTTTATTCTGTAGATTTTAAAATTAATGATTAAGCATATTATTAAATATTTTTGTAAACTGAGTTTCAACTGTGATTGAAAGATTCTTTTAGCAAAAGAATTTTAGAATTTGATAATCTGTTCTGTAAATTAGTGACTGCATAAGTATTTTAAATTATAATGTCTCTTGGTAATCTACTATATTAATGTTGGCCATGTCGACATGTATTCTATTATAAAAACTAGCTTCATCTCTGTATTATTGTGCCTTCGGGTGCCTGTGCCTATCCATGCTTTTGTTCTGTATTTGTGCTTTTGAGCGCCTCTATTTTGTATATGCAGCTTTGGGCGCCTCTGTTCTATTTTTCTTCTACAGGTGCCTCTAAATCTCGCCAACGGATTACACAATATAATTAGTTATCGGAGTCTAAATTTTTATTTCGTTTATTTACTGAAAGAAAAAATACTTTGTAAATTTATAGTCCCTATTTGATCTGAATTTTACATTCTAATAATCTCTATTTTCTGTGCAAATTACAGACCAGTTGCGTAAATTAATTTTTTGTATGAAAATTTACATCAAAGCATTTATTATATATTTATTTGTATGCTTAAGCCGACTAGTACGATGTATGGTTGCTTACTTGATTTACCAGACGGGGGTGGGACTGAGTGAAAGTTAGAATAGTTGCTATTTGAGTTTATTTTTGTTTTTTGTTTGGTGTGTCCGATGTAGCTAGATGTTAATAATTGGACTTCGTAAAACTATCATCTGGATTTATTCTGTCACGCTCTGTTGTACCTTTCCTAAGTAGGAGGCAGGAGGCCTGTACGAGTGCGTGCGCCAGACCCGCCGAATGGACAGAGTTTTTCCTGTCTGCCCAATGCGTCACAATCGGTACAACTCAAGACATTCTAAATAGGAATAGTGTAGCACACTGAACTTTAGCAAACTGCAAGGTTCTAGTGTTGGAATAGTATATGGAGATTTTCCTGGTATTCTCGAGGGTCGTTGACTGCGTTCGACCTATTACTCGCGTCTTGAGGAGTGAGGGTGAGAACTTAGCACCAAAACCTCCAAACTACAGGTTTTGGGGTGTTGGGTACCGATACTAGAGAGGGGGTATCGGAACCACGTCGCGTAACCGAGATGAGAGCTCTCGGGTTTGAGCTCTGCGAGGCAGAATACCGGTACTGCATTGCCCGAGTACCGGTACTAGAGCCTGGTACCGGTACTGCATCGCGCGGGTACCGGTACACTGCAGTCTGTCTGCTTGACAGAGGCTTGGGTTTGCGCGTTCGGTCGTGGGGCACCGGTACTCCAGCCCGCGTACCGGTACGCAGTGCAGATGCAGTCTGTATGTTTTTGAGGGTTCTTTTTTAGATTGTTACATCTCTATAAATAACCCCCCACCCCTTTAAGGGGCTTTTTGTACTGGGAACCTGAGGAGAAAGAGGTGAGTCTCCTCCTCAACCTCTCTCTAGATTTCATCTCTTTTCTTGTGAGATTTCTTGGATTAATCTCCTCCTTTTGCTTCTTCTTCATGGGGTTTGCCATTTGGACCTTGGAGAAGCCTTGGAGAGAAGGATTTGAGCTTGTTTGAGGAAAGAACTCCAACCCTAGCACATTCCTAGCTTGCTTTGGAGCTTATTGAGAGGTTAGTAGCTTTGATCTCTCCTTTAGTTCATGTTTTGTGGGATTTTTGGAGATGAAAACCTAGTTTTGGATATTATGAAAGTTTTGAGGAGCCCAAGGATCTATCTAGATTGTATCTATCACCTAGAGGGGGGTGAATAGGTGAACGGCCAAAAACCACAAATCTTGATGCAATAAAAATAAATGCGGAAAATAAAAAGCACATCGAGATTTACGGGGGAAAACTCCAACTTGGAGAAAAACCCACGGGACCAACACGCGAAAAAACAATTCACTAAGAGAAAAGATTACAAGGTGATTGCCGACTCCACGGACTCAACCTCTCTTAACCTCCTATGAATCTTCGCGCTACCCTTCGGGTTGTCCACGCCCTCACGTCCGAATCCACGAACGCCTCCACTTCGAATCCACGAAGCTTCAATCACGCCGAATCCACGACGCCACTCGAATCCACGAGCCCACGATCCGAATCCATGAACCGCCGTCAAATATGCAGAATCCACGACGCCACCATGAAGAATATCATGAATATGGTGATCCTTCGCTTAGGAGTATCGTAGAAAACCAGGGAAGGAAACTCCAAGCGAAGCGGAGATCAAATCGACATATAGATATAAAATTTCAATATATCGATTTGACCTAAAAGAGGCTTTTTGTAGAAAATAGGTTTTTGATGAAATCCGAGCCTCTAGGGTTTCTCCAATATGTATTTTCGTGATGCTTTTTCTGTTAGAGAAGCCCAATAGCTTATTTATAGACTTTAGAATCAATTGGAGTCCGATTAGAAAGATTTCACGATTTTACACTGTGTACCGGTACACTTTAGGCTGTCACCGGTTACACAATGACGGAACGAAAAACCTGACGAAACAGTGAAACCGATTACATCCTTGATGGTCGTACCGGTACACATTTTGTACCGGTACACTTCTGATGCTGTACCGGTACACTTTGCAAATTTTCGCCGTTTCGGGTTTTGCAAAGTTCCGATGCACTTTCTAATCCGTTAGATATTGATAACATGATTCTAATGTCTACAACTAAGTATGAATCACCATAACATGAATTTATACTTTACCTGAGCATCGTGATTCACGTCGTGGGATGTTTTCTGACTTCTTCGAAATCTTGAATTTTTCGATCTTCGACGATACGCACCGGTTCTTCAAGACTCCGACTCCCTTCACGAAACTTGCCAATACACAAGACTTAACAATCTCCCCCTTTGGCAATTTCGTGACAAAACACACACCAACTCAAAAATTACAATTTACAGAAAAATGAAGTTCAATTGTCATCACCAAAACATTGAACTCCTCGCGTGTAATCCAAATACAATTTGAAACTCAAACTTACATCAAGAACTCCTAAAACAAACTCTATGACTTAGACACAACTAGGAGTCTTGAAGTCTTGATTTCCTGCAAAACAATTCATCCAAAAATGATTAACCTTAAATTCTTATACCTTCTCCCCCTTTGTTCTTCACATCTCGATCACATCTCCCCCTTTGCTCTTGAACTCATCATCCTCTGCTTAGTTCATTGCCTGTTGTCATCCATGCTCTCCCCCTGTTCTACGCTCTCCCCCTTTTTGTCAAAAATTGCCAAAAGAAAGCAAATAGAGAGAAAACAAACTAGAAAGCATAAAAGAAGTCTAGTCATAGGTACAGGCCTAAAATAAAAACATGCCAAAGAAAGATAAGCAAGCAAGTCTAAAACATCGTCCTAGAAATTAAGCATAATAAAGTAACAAGACGAAGCCCGAGGAAGACATCACTCCGTGTCCTCGTCATCATCATCATCATCATCTCCTGCGCCAGCTCCAGATCCCCCAGCCTCAGGAGCATCACCAGACGGTGGAATGAGAGGATGTCGTGAATTCGATCTAGTATACGTGGAGGAAGCAGGCTGAGGAGGGAAAATGTCATCATGCTTACAGCCCAGTTTCTCCATCATTCTTTTCATTCCCATTTCCACCTTTCTCGCAAGATCAGCCAATTTCTTCTTCATAGAGCGCACCCCGTGATGAAGTGATTCCACAGTAATCACTCCCCCTGAACTAGAAGATCCCTCCCGTGCTGCTCTAGGTGGAGGTGCTGAACTAGTAGCTCCTCTGGAGGACCCTTTGGTTTGCTGAAACGTCTTCAATGTGCTCCTAGACTTTGCCCAAGTTACAGCATCAATAGGTCCAAGTCCAAAATCATACTTCTCACATGACACGTCAACACCATTTTCCTGAAGAATCCTTGTGATCAACAACGGAAACGGAAGAAGATCACGGCGGACCTGAGACTGTATGACACGAACCATTCGTTGCCACATAAGAAAAGAAATATTGATATTCAATCCTCTTGCTTCTCCAGGATGTCCAAGAAGATACAGAAGCACAAGACGATCCCATCGAATTCTTTTCGTTCCAATTGTAGGTTGAACGTTGTAGCTCATCACCAATGACAGTAGATGATATTCAGGTAGCAAATCCTTAGATTCCACATATGAGTGATTCGTCCTCACACCTTCCTTGCATATAGCTTGAATAACAGTCTCCCAGTGGGTTGAAGACTGATATAGCCCTGTCGTATAATGAAGGCCGGTAGTATCAACATGCATACCTAAGAGCTCTCCAATAGTATAAGGAGTGACGTGAATCTTCCGTTTACGCACATAAGACTCAAACACATAAGTCCAAGTCTCCTCATCCTCTCCAAGTACTACCCCGTTCATATAGAACTCTCGAATTCGTTCCACACAAAATAGGGCACGAGCTGGAACCCGTCCAACAGGCTCAATAGGGACCCTTTGCAGCAAACGGCCAAAATCTGGTACCTCCTTGACCAGCTCAATGAAGTTGACATAGCGTTCAGCCAGAACTGACCGGCTCGAATAAATCTGCTGTCGCGCTAATGAAGCCTCTGCAGCACGTTTGGAGCGCCTTTCACGTGCATGAGGATCACCTCCTCGTGAGGATTCGCCTGCTAGTCCTTTTCCTTTAGCAGCTCGAGTAGCAGCGTCTTCAGCAGCTTCAGGCGAGCTGGCCTGATAATCAGGATCTGATCCAGATGACTCGTCGGCAGTACGAGTTCTCTTTGACTGACCACGTCGTCCTCGACCACCACCACGACCACGACCGGCAGCCATAAGCACCAGAAGAAGGATCACGAGCGAAAACGCCATCTTCCTATATGAAAATGAACCATTCATGAAGAAAATTTCGAAAAAATCTGTAAAAATAGCGAAAAAATTTCAAATAATATTAGAATGCATACAAAGGCTATTTCTAACCAGATCATGAAAAAAATTTTCAATAAAAATAACATTTTACAAAAAATCCCGAAATAACATGAAAAATAAAGCTTAGAACATGGATCAGCGAAAAATAACATGATTTGATGTGATTCAAGTGTTCTAGAAGCAAGATAATGTCATTAAGCACTGATCTACAGCAAAAAATTGCATCAAAAACGATCAACAACAAAGATCTATGCAGGAACACGAAATTTTTTGAAAAATAAACATGAACGCGATGAAACGATTAAATCCAAGCGTAATACTCACAAATTTTTGGGGAAAACGTGTAGATCTGGAAGAGGAAGACACCAGGGAATTTTAGAGAGAGAAAGATCGAAGTTTGGTTTGGATTAGAGTGAGAAGAAATCTCTGTAACCGGTTATATTTCCGCGGCTACAGTAACTTGTACCGGTACACGGGATTTTGTACCGNATGATTCTAATGTCTACAACTAAGTATGAATCACCATAACATGAATTTATACTTTACCTGAGCATCGTGATTCACGTCGTGGGATGTTTTCTGACTTCTTCGAAATCTTGAATTTTTCGATCTTCGACGATACGCACCAGTTCTTCAAGACTCCGACTCACGTCACGAAACTTGCCAATACACAAGACTTAACATATTAGAGTTTCTTTTGGGGTTTTTCTTGGTAGAGCCTTAGGAGCTTAATTGATGGTTTCTATGCCTTCCTTTAGGTTGGATTAGAGGTGTTCTAGCTCTCATTTGGATTTTGAAAGAGTTCTCCACCATTTAAGGTATTTTTCTACCTATTTATGGGGTTGGATTTTGTGAATCTTGTGGAGTGTTCGTTCGAAACCCCTAACCCTCTTAGAATCTTTGTTAGCGAGTTAGGAGACTAGTGGGGATCCACGTTCGCGCAAACGAAGGGGATTCGAGAGGTATCCGATGGATTTGACCTCACCGAAATGGGTGAACTCCTCATATGTCATTGCTTTTATTGTAAAATAAAAAATCATGCATATTCATGCTAGATAGAGCATAAATAAATTTTTGAATGCTTAAAATGTATATGTTATGTATCATGCTTTATAACTTCTATGTAGTAGAGAGACAAGTATATAGTAAACTTGCATGTGAATAGCATTCTCTACATGTGGCTAGAAATAATATTTTATTTAGTGAAAATGACAAGTTGGACATGCTCTTGGACATAGAACTCATGCTTGACTTAGTGAACATAGATGTCATAAAGTGACACTTGACTTAGTAAATGGTTAAACTTCGACATGATGATATAGAGATAGACCGTTGGGTCATTAGCATTTATACCATGTTTTAGACATGATGACAGTGAACTTGGGACGGATGATCATGCTTGCTTGCCATTGTGCTCATTCTCACATGCTTGTGAGGGTCGCTCCCCACAAGCCGGCACTCCGGAGATGGCCAACGCGACACAAGCTCGCCCGTGCAGGATTGGGCATCGAAATGGGATGCCGTGGGGGAGGCTCATTCCTAGAGTGGGAATGTTGACTGCTATGGGGCCATTAGGCACGACGCAAGCTGGACTACACTTGTGTAGGTCCTAGTTGATTGGAACAATGACAAATAAAAGTGAAATGTGGACATCATACTAGCTAGTGTATACTAGTTGTACATGCTCATTCATGTTAGAATAGCACTTATATATGTGAAACTTCATGCTAAGTAGAGGCAAAGTAGTTAGTAAATCTAAATATTTGCTCATTATATTTGTTGCTTAATTAGTCATCTTTATACTACTTATGCCTCTATGACCTAGTGGTGCATTTCGCTGATGTCGGCGGCTTACCCATTGGAAACTATTGACTAATAGTTCTTATTCCCATTGTGTTGTTGTTTTTGTTTATAGAGCCTTCCACGCCGGGAGAGGCTAGGGACCGCGGCAAGGGAGTCGCCTCTAGCTAGATAGTGCGGTATTTCCGCTAGGTGGTTTATCTCTCCTTTTGTTTTAGTTGGAGAGATATTTTTGTACCCTATGTATAGAGACCACCATTTTTGTATCTAGTGCTATGTATATGGATTTTAGTTGTATGTTTTACTTCATGGATTATGATAGTTGTTTAGCTCTTTTATATTTCCACTTGTCATTAGAAATTAGTTGTAATTATACTCTGATATCACACTAGATGCTTTTATTCTCTCGTTGTATTTATCGTATTCATTGTAGATGCCTTATATGTTGTAGGCATATGGCGGGTCTGGACATGCACCGGGCGGGCTTCCGCTTGGTCCCGGGGCTTGACAGATTATATTGGTATCAGATCCTAGGGTTGAGTCTTAGTAGACCTAGCAAACCTTAGGCCGATTAGACTATAGGAAATAGGCTCGTGAGAGACAGGGTCTACTTGACTTGTAAGCGAAAGTATTATGATTGGATTTCAAAATAACTCTAAAATGTTAGAGTTTAATTGAAGTGTATAACTTTTAGCTCCGCGGAGGTTTACGTTGGCGACCGACAACGTAACCTCAGGAGTTAGTAGTAAAGCACACTTTCTTACTTTCGTATAATTTGGGCATTTGTTTTCTTTGAGTGGGGTTGCGATAGCGTAGGTTTCACTAACTTGCGGTTTTATGTTGTTGTAGCTTGCTATGCCGACTACTCGCTCTAAATCTGTTGGAGCGGACAATGCGGCAAACTAGGAGGAGGAGACCTCCACTACCTCCAGATCTAGTGAGGTCCGCGAGTTGAGGACCCAGCTTTCGGTCCTTACTGATTTGGTTGCACAGTAGACGGCGGCGGCTCAGCAGCAATCGAAAGCGGCGCGCCGACAGAAGGCGCGGATGAAGTGACTAGAGGACTTACAACTTTAGCAGTCAACAGCGAGGGAGGTTCAGGATCCCGCACCACCTGCATCGGCCGAGGATGTAGCACCGAGGGCGCCATCCCCCGTGCCCGGCACTTCACGAGCTGCACCTATTATTGAGCCGCGGAAGGAGGTTGTAGTGGCACCACCGGTTCAGGTGCCTCCGGTGGGAGCAATTTTCTCGATGATGGTTGTTGGAGAGGAGCGGGACCGGGTCATGAATCGTCTCAATGAGTTCAGGAGGTGTAATCCTCGGATATTCGACGGAGAGAAAGCCGACCACTGGATCGTGGAAAAGTGGTTGATGCATATGGAGAAACTGTTCTATGATACCTTTGTGGAGGAGAGGGACAGAGTTTGGCTCGCCACTCACTACCTTGACGGTGAGTGTCACGACCCGACACCGCCAATTTGGATAGTTCGGGCCCGAAATAGACCCGCCGAACAGACAGAGTTTTCCCTGTCCGCCCAAAGCGTTAAACAAAGTCTGTGCATACTTATATCCAAACAGGAGATAATAGCAACAAAACATGTCACGCCCCGCGACCGCCCGCCTATTTGGCCGGGTCGCGGGGCCGTAACAGACCGCCGAACGGACAGGGTTTTTACTGTACTGCGAACAGAGTCTCCCCTGTACGTTCAAGGCATAGCAATCAATACAATGTGCGAAGTTCCAACCAGGAACACATTTCAATCAAGATTGCATAATGGAAGGTAACAAACAACATAACACATCTAATGTTATTACATGCATTCACATTTATACATTTTTACATCACAATTACATATTACATTTAACTTCCAAATACAATCATGCTTTTATTACAAATTATTGCAACTTGATTCTTTTCATTCTTTACATCCCTAAGTAAAGCCGACTCAGGGTACCGCTATCTCTGGTCTCGGTGGTAGGGCGCTAACTATGATGCTACGTCCTCGCCTCGCGCCGCCGCGCCGCTCACGTGTGAACCTGTAACACTCCAAAACAACGTGGGGTGAGAACTATAAGATATGGATCCCGAGGATCTAAAAGGTAAGTAACACCTAGAGGGGGGTGAATAGGTGTAAAAACGGCAAACTCAAAAATCTAGATGCAAATAAAACTAAATAGCGGAAAATAAAATAGCACACCGAGAATTTAACGTGGGAAAACTCCAAACCGGAGTGAAAAACCCACGGGACCGATCACGTGAAGAAAATCTACTAAGAAAACTTGAGTACAAGTGATTTTGACAAAAATACACGACTCAATTTACCGATTTCTTGTTGATGGTGATCTTCGCCAGTCCTCGATCGATAGGAATCCTCCAACCGATCCTGCCGCAACTCCTTGCAGTGTCAACGCCTCAACTCCTCGAAGTGTCCGTCGAATACTCGGCTTCATGCGAGATCCACGCGCCGAACCTCCTTCCGGAGCTTGTAGAATCGAAGATTTGTGGTAATTTAATCTTTGAATCCCATAAGCTATGAGGGTCCGTCTTCTAATCAAACATCAACTTGATTCTCGAATAAGATCTAGAGTAACATCGAAGAACCAAGTCGATTGTTGATTTTTCGAAACTTGTTATGTGAATAGAAGCATTGAAACGAAAAAACAAGTTTTTAGGGTTTAGAATCACTAAATATTCAAAGCCTTAAACTTTAAGATGACCCCCATAGCTTATTTATATGTTTAGAAGACTTAGAAGCAGACTAGGATTGCAAAAAGTCCTTTTTAAAAACCTGTGTCGTCCTCAGAGACTGGTCCTCTCGAGGAGACCGGTCTGTGAGAGACCGGTCTCTCAAGTGAGGAACCGGTCCCTCGCTGTGTGACCAAAATCACAACGTTCGGAAACCGGTCTCTCAAGCTTGAGACCGGTCCCTCGCTGCGCGACAGAATTACCAAGGTTCGGGAACCGGTCTCTCATCTCAGGGGACCGGTTGCATCAAAACTCACGCAGTGAGGACCTTAAGGGAACTGGTCTCTTGAACTCAGGGACCGGTCCCAGAACACAGAAAAGTTCAGTAAAATAGTTTTAAAGCAATCTAAGCCTTCTGAACTTATTCTAATTAAGTACCTTCACCACAAATGATCTTTTCTTCATACCTTAGGTGCCGAACTTTACGAATGAATCTTTGTTCTTCAATTTGAATCTTTTCTTCAAAAACTTTCGCGATCAACTCTTCAAGACTCCATTCAACATTACGAAATTCGCCAACCTATAAAATCCTTAACAATATCCCCCTTTGGCGATTTCGTGACAAAATATACTACAATGCTCGTACACAACTCAGAAACAATAAAAAGAAGATCATCACAATCACCAAACGATAATCTCCTGCATGATCGATCCAATAAACGAAAATTACAATTTTCATAACCTTAATACAGACTCTATGACTTAGATATGGAGTCTTGAAGTCTTGAATTATTCCTGCAAAAACATTCTTAAAACAAAAATCAAGATTCAAGTATACTTATCAAGATCAAACATAAATGTCAGAATAGTACCAAGTCATAGTTCATAGTCAAGCACCTAAGCAAATATCTACACAACTAACACAACTAACTAAATTTACACAACTAACACAACTAACTAAATTTACACAACTAACACAACTAAGCAAAGTGCATCAAATCTAAACTAAATGCTTCATCATCATCAAGAGCCATCCATCACATCATCATATCATCTGCCTTTTTTTGTCAGAAAGCGCCAAAAAGATAAAAGGAGGAACCCCGCAACATCTAATCTGAAGCATCCCCTGGGGGTAAATCTGCTCGGCAACACCCTAATTTGTCAAAAATCATATTTAGTAAACGCTTCATCTTGCTCATATCCTTCCGTATCGCAGCTTGCTCTGCAGACAGTTTCTGAAGCTCCTCAGATAAACGTTGTTGCTCACGATACACAGAGGAAACTGAGATATCTTCCTCGGAAATGTCCATAGAAGGACGTGAAGAAGTAGCAGTAGCAGGAGGTGGAGCAGCAAGAGGGGAAGAAGCGCGCTGAGACGGGGTACGAAGCTGCACCGAGGACTTCACAAATGTCCTTTCATTGATCCGACCCAAGCTGTGCTCGTACGATGTACAACGAACATCCACTTCATGAAGTCGCAGAATCCTCATGATTATCAATGGAAATGGCAACCTTTCATTTTGGCCTGAAGTCTTGATGTCCTTTGTCATTCTCCGCCAGATTAAAAACGGAATATTCATGTTAATATTTTTGGCACTTACAATATCCGGCCTACCCAAGAGATACATGTACAGAATGCGATCCCATCTCAAAATTTTCGTGTTCGCGAGAGGCATGATGTTGTAGCAAACCACGAAGTTCAGAAACCTGTACTCCATTTTGAAATCTTTGGACATAACCATAATGCCGTTTGATTCAGTACCCGGCATGCAAATAGTGTTCACGACACGGTTCCAATCGCGAAGTGAGTCGAACCCGGCCTGCAGATACTCCACTCCGTCAGTCCTTGCTTCCATCTCTAGCACAGACGCTATAGTATCGGGAGTGATTGATAACTCAACACCACGTACGGAAGTAGTGAAGACGTACGGGCCGCCGTCGGAATCACTCAAGTGACCTGCTCTCATATAGAATTCTCTAATCAGCTCTAAACAGAAACCAGTTTGTTCCGGAAAATCACAAATCTGATGAAGATTTTCTTTTCCAAATAAATCCTGAAATCCCGGCACACAGCTAATGATACTGGCAACTCCAACATCGCGCTCACCAATACAATGCTTCGACGAGTACATTGACCGTTGAGCAGATGGAACATCCTGTAGACTGTGACGCGGAGGCTCAGAACCTGGTTCTCGAATTTCAACACCACCAGACTTGCGACGACCGGTGAATTCAGACGCCTTTCCTTTTCCTTTGTCCTGAGCTTTGCCTTTCCCTTTTTCAATGCCTTTTCCTTTGCCTTTTCCTTTTCTTGTATCCTTTTCCTTAGCTAACACCTCTGAAGAAAAAGCCTCCCAGTTTGGCTCATCCTCCTCAGATTCGTCGCCAGGAGCATACTCGCTCCCTTCATCCTCCGGTTGTTGCTCAACCGGCCATTTACTTGAAGAGCGCTGTCGTTTACTTCCTCGACCACCCCCAGCCATAAGGACCACAAGCACAAGAATCCACGAGTACATTTTCGAAAAATCACCTGTTAAACATAATGAATTTTACAAATGGAACATAAGAACACTTAATTTTTTTTTATTCCAAAAAAAATTTCAGCAAATTGATATAAAAATGCTAGATAATCCTAGGGGCCACAAAACATGAGAATCATGAACAATTGAAGCAACAAAAATCAGTAAAACCACATTATCGGAGTGAAACTAGGTTTTGATGATGAAAAACTTACAAAACTTGACCAAAAAGGTGAAGAAATACAAGAGAATAAGAAAACAACAGATCTAAGACCAAGATCGAAGCACAAAAATGCATATTTAGCAAGATCTCTTGAACATACATCAAAAATCTGAAACGAAACACATTATTGGAGTATATGATATAAAAACAACAAAATCCGAAAATCATACCTAAGATTAGTGTAAAAAGATGAAAAGAGGGAACCAAAATCACCTGGGGAATATTAGAAGCTCAGCAGAAGAGGATGAATGAAATTGGTAAAGTAACATGTGAAAGACCGCAAACCCTTATATCCGGTTCGGGCAGAGGGACCGGTCTCTCCTGCCTGGGACCGGTCCCAGAGCTTGAATTACGAAAAATTTCAATCTAAGCTCAAATTTTGTCTAGAAAAATTATAAGATATTCCACAATGTTCAATCAACAAAAATAACCAATTTCTATCCCCAAAAATTTCAAATAAAATTTCATAAATAAATTTTCAAAAATCAATTTCAAGGAAAGTCAATTTGGCAAAATTGTTGACCCGATAATCAATGAAAATTCCTGATACATATAAAATAAAATTCTACACATCATGCAAGAGCTAGGAATTAATTGTATCGATTTATCATCATATTTGTTAAAGAAAATGTATAAATAATTCTCAAAATCGTGAAATTAAAATAATATGTTCAAATTTAGTTATGCACAATGTTCGAGACAGGAGTGGCTCTTTGAGCATCTTTTTTTTTATTAACATTCCACCTTATATCACCTTTGAGATGTGTAGCTCTTTGAGCATTTTTCTTTTTAGCTCTGAAAGGTATTTTCCTTTTGTCTTAGAGATATACGTTAATCAACATTTGGTAGCTGCACACACTGACCGGACGATTGGGGTGGTAGCTCTTTCCTCCATGTGGTGGTAGTTTTCACACTCCCAGCAGGGATGTAACTCTTTCCACATCTTGAATTTCAGAAAATTTCATTACCAAAATCGGAAAGACTCTCCCTAAATTAGTGCAACCCTCAAGTCAAAAATATTATTGCAATTTCAAAATCAGAGAAAGAATTATTCATCTTATAACGAATAATCAAACAAACAATTGCAACATTCAAAGTTCAAAGCATGAGGTGTTGAATTTGATTTAGTATGCTAAACAGAATTTCAACGATTTGATCGTTCAAAAATTATGACAAAAGAGAACAACCTTGATAGTGATCAATCAAAAATTAAATATGAAATAATTAAAATCACAGACCAACTCATCTCCCAAAACAGCAACATTATTCAAGAAATCCAATCATCTCTCAAGCATAATCAGGAAATACCGGAAACCATGCACAAAAACAAAATGCAACATGCACATGATATATGGCCCAATAGAGTATATCTAGATTGAAGGATTCATACCAATCGCCTTTCTTAAATGCAGAAAATGTTTTTGATCCAAAGGTTTGGTTAAAATATCTGCAAGTTGATTTTCAGTCGAAATATATTCAAATTGTAGGATGTTTGATTCAACCAGTTTTCTTAAAAAGTGATATCTTAGTTCAATATGTTTTGTTCGTGAATGTAAAACAGGATTTTTAGAAATATTTATTGCACTTGTGTTGTCACACAGAATAGAAAGGGGGGGTGGAAGGTATTCGATAGTCGCTCAGTAAACTTTTCATCCAAATCAATTGAGTAGAGCAACTCCCGGCCACAATGTATTCAGCTTCTGCAGTGGAAAGAGCAATACAGTTTTGTTTCTTACTGTGCCAAGCAACCAGACAGTGTCCAATGTAGAAACAAGCTCCACTGGTACTTTTTCGATCATCTGCAGAGCCTGCCCAGTCAGCATCTGAGTAGCCGATTAGATCAAGGGATATTCCCATAAGATACCAGAGGCCATATGCGGTTGTACCTTTAACGTACCGAATGATCCTTTTAACTGCTTTCAGATGGACTTCCTTAGGATTAGCTTGATAGCGAGCACAAATTCCAACACTAAAAGCGATATCTGGCCTGCTCGCAGTCAAGTACAGTAGGCTCCCAATCATGCTTCTGTATTGTTTCTCATCCACGCTCTGTCCTTCCGAATTCACTCCAAGTCCTTTGTTACTTGTACCCATTGGAGTGTCAAAATCCTTTGCACTGTCCAATCCAAATTTCTTAACCAAATCTTTCGCATATTTGGATTGACACAAGTGAATTCCATCTTTAGTTTGTTTGACTTGAAGTCCAAGGAAATAATTAAGCTCCCCCATCATCGACATCCCAAATTCGCTTGTCATCAATTTAGCAAAATCATTGGCATCTTTATCTTTAGTTGCCCCAAAGACTATGTCATCAACATATATTTGTGCCACAATGAAATCATTCTTGAAGTGTTTTACAAAGAGAGTTCTATCCGCTCCCCCTCGGTTATAGCCCTTTTCCAAAAGATATTTTGTCAAGCGTTCGTACCATGCTCGCGGAACCTGTTTTAGTCCATAAAGTGCATTTTTCAGTCGGAAAACGTGATTTAGAAATTTTGAGTCTATAAAACCTTTCGGTTGTTCAACATAAACTTCCTCTTTTAAAAATTCTATTTAGAAAAGCACTTTTAACATCCATTTGAAAAAGAGTGATTTTAAAATGGCAGGCAATCGCGAACAATATACGAATTGATTCAAGACGGGCAACCGGGCGAAGGTTTCATCAAAGTCTATTCCCTTAATTTGTGAGTACCCCTGAGCAACAAGTCTCGCTTTGTTCCGAACAATAGTACCATCCTCATTTTTCTTATTCTTAAAGATCCATTTGGTACCTATGATGTGTTGTTGCTCAGGACGAGGCACTAATTCCCATACATCATTGCGAACAAATTGACCAAGTTCTTCTTGCATTGCATTTATCCAATATTCATCACGTAAAGCTTCGTCAATATTCTTTGGCTCAATCAAAGATACATAGCACGCAAATTCACATTGTAGTTGACTTATTGTTCGCACACCAACATTAGGGTCCCGAATTACATTCGATAAAGGATGATCTCTCGACTCTGTCAGGGGTGTAGTCTCAGGAGATATGCTTGGGATTTCAGATGAGGTGTTTTGAGGCTCAGATGAATCATTTGAAGCAACATTTTCAGAAGATACAATGGAATTGTCAAGTGCAGAAACATCATCATTCACAGGCAATACAAACAGAGAATCATTATCATCATCATTCACCAAAGAAGTAGAAGAACCATTCACAGAGGAGCTTACAGAAGAAGCTTCATCTACTTTTATATTGATAGATTCTATCACCGTCTTAGATCGTAAATTGTACGCACGATAAGCACGACTTGTAGTAGAATAACCAAGAAAAATCCCTTCGTCACTTCGAGAGTCAAATTTTCCAAGATTTTCACGATCCCGAAGGATAAAACATTTACTCCCGAAGACACGAAAGTATTTAATATTAGGTTTCCTACCAAGCCAAAGTTCATACGGAGTATTCAAAGTACCCGGGCGCACATAAATCCGATTGATAACATAGACAGCCGTGTTCACTGCTTCGGCCCAAAAGTGTAAAGCAATTTTCTTACTATGAAGCATAACACGAGCCATCTCCTGTACAACCCGATTCTTGCGTTCAACCACTCCGTTTTGTTGGGGTGTATAGGGGGCCGAGAATTCATGTTTTATACCATTTGAAACACAGAAATCAACAAATTTAGAATTTATGAATTCTCCCCCTTGATCGCTTCGAATGCGTACAATTTTATCATTTCGTTCAGTCATAAGACGAAGACAGATTTCAGAAAAAGAATTAAAAGTATCAGCTTTTTCTCGTAAGAAAGCACTCCATACATAGCGAGTAAAATCATCAACAATAAGCAAAATATAACGTTTTCCACCCAAACTTTGAATCCTAGATGGTCCCATCAAGTCCATGTGAAGTAACTCTAAAGGTTTAGAAGTCCCTAAGTGGTTCAAATTCTTATGTGCGGATCTAGTTTGTTTCCTCAATTGGCAACCCCCACACACAGTGTTCTCTTTGAAGTCTATCTTAGGTACACCTCTAACAACCTCTTTCTTTGTTATCTTGGACAGCTCCTTAAAATTTATGTGACCTAGTCGTTCATGCCATAGAGTTTCAGTCTCTAATGACGCTAGGTTACAATGTTCAGTCGAAGAACTAGAAACTACATAACAGTTATTCTGAGATCTAATGTCCTTTAAGAAAAGATTGTCATAACGAGTCACATGGCATTCTTTATCGGAAAAATTCACAGAGTACGCATCATCACACAGTTGGCTTATACTTACAAGATTAGATTTCAGCCCCTCAACATAGGAAACATCATTCAAGGTGGGTCCATCTGAGATAGTCACTGTTCCTCCGGAGATTTTGTTCAAAGAAGTAAACCAATTTTTATCTCCGGTCATGTGGCGGGAACAACCACTATCCAGATATCATGAAGTATTATCGTAAGCATGAAGCGAAGTGTGAATGACTAGGCATGGGAAGAGTTCACCTTTGCGCACCCAAACCTTACATGTTTTGGGTTGCGTAGATTCACTTGCTTTTGGTAATCGTGGCTTGTCGACGATTTGAATTGGCTTCCTCTTCATATCCTCCTTCTTTGGTTTCCATGCTTGTTTTGCCTTTGGCTTCGGAGTATTTGGTGTCCAAGTTTGTCTCTTCTTATAATTTGCCTTCTTTGGAGTCCAAGTTGACTTCGTTGTCGTTTTAGGATCATCCTTCATGGGTGCTGTTCAGCTCTTTCCTTTTTGGTTGCAAAATTTCTTTATGTGTCCTAAAACACCACAAATATGATAAGTTTTGTTAGCCAAATTGTTTTTAGGAGAGACGAACTTACCATAAAGTTTAGGAACAGCAGTCGACGAATTTCCATCAACTTTCTTCGTTACTTAATCAATATACGTCCGTTCATAACCAAGTCCAAGTTTGTTTGTTTGACCAAGTCCAAGCATCTTGTCAAGTTTACTTGAGCCAGACGAAAATTGGTTCAAATCCGACTTTAGTTGAATAATCGTCTTGGTGAATTCCATATTTGCTTCTCTAGCTTCTGAGTATTGCTTGGTGAGAAAATTGATGTTCTCCACCTGAGTCTCTGTTTCCTTTTCAAGTAACGAACACTTCTCAAATAAAGAGTTGTACGCCTTGGTCAAACCATCTCTTTCTTGCTCTAGATCCTTTGTTAGTGAGGCAAATTTTGAATTTTCTTGTTCCAACTCATGTAGACTTCACCGCAGTCTCTTGTTATGTTTAGCCACCTTCTTTGATTCGACAACCAATTGTTGATATGCTGTGACCATGTCATCTTCGTCCGATTCTTTATCTGATGAGTTCTCGATAGTGACTTTCATAGTATTAGATGAATTAGAAGAGAGTCACAGCAGAATGCTAAACCGAATGAAGTTGAATCTGTGCAATCAGTGCCGTGGCATTTACATGCTCTTCACTTGAGGGGAATCGGTCAGTATGAGGAGTCGTCCAATAATAGTGTGCAGTCGCTTTCTTCCTTTCAAGACTTTTTATTGAGGAAGTCAGATGCCCAATATGGCAAAGCCCTACACTTGTAGCAATAGAATTTGACCTTCACTGCTTTTTCTCTTGGTAGAAGTCCTTTTGAAAGTTGATCAATTTTGAATTTTGATGAGGAAGAGAAGAACGACCCCGTTTAGATTTGCTTGTCTTAGAGGAAGTAGATTGGGGTGGGGAAAAAACCTTTGTTTCTAAATGCGATCGCGAACTTCTTGTTAATAGCGCTAGCGTTGCTTTCAAACTCTCAAGGTTTGCTCCGCTACGAATCTGAAGAAATTGAAGTGAATTCTTTTGTTGATTTTAGAGCCATCCTTGAAGATTAGAAGAAAGACTTCGAAGAAGAACAGATTAGAAGAAAAGTATTTCATAAGTTTTGAAGTGCACTACTAATTCTTCTACCTTGATTCATCAGGATGTTTGACCGTTTCAATAGCCCGCACCTTTAGGACGAAATCAGTTCGGGAAGGGTCCTCAAAATTTTTCGAAAATTTTGGAATCGAAATTGTTTCTCGCCAAGTTAGCACAAAGTGATTTTACTATGTCTTGCAAACGGAGTATAAGTAACTCAGGTAAAAGATTTATGTTCTTCTTCATACGATGGAATCAATCTATAGTAATGGTATTTTGCAAGTTATTGAATTCTTAACCAGCTTAAGTACCCTCGTGTTTAATTGCAAAGTTGTCCCAAATCTTTGTGCGCGTTTCACACGCGAGACGCGAGAAAATTCAGTTTGATTTAAAGCATTGAATAAAAGCATTGATACCTTTAGCTGAACGAGATAGTTACGTTTTCCTCTTTCGTCCATTTATTTCTAGGTTTCGGACCGGTAACATTCTCGACAACTTCGGTAGGATGTTTCCACCCGAATTCAATGGCTTGCCATACCCGCTCGTCGATAGCAATAAGAAACGCCCTCATACGGACTTTCCAATAAGCGTAATTAGTGCCATCGAAGAGAGGGGGTCGATTAATGTTACCGCCCTCGGTCATGAATTACAACCTATACCCGCTCTGATACCACTTGTAAGATATGGATCCCGAGAATCTAAAAGGTAAGTAACACCTAGAGAGGGGTGAATAGGTGTAAAAACGGCAAACCCAAAAATCTCGATGCAAATAAAACTAAATAGCGGAAAATAAAATAGCACACCGAGAATTTAACGTGGGAAAACTCCAAATCGGAGTGAAAAACCCACGGGACCGATCACGTGAAGAAAATCTACTAAGAAAACTTGAGTACAAGTGATTTTGACAAAAATACACGACTCAATTTATCGATTTCTTGTTGATGGTGATCTTCACCAGTCCTCGATCGATAGGAATCCTCCAACCGATCCTGCCGCAACTCCTTGCAGCGTCAACGCCTCAACTCCTCGAAGCGTCCGCCGAATCCTCGGCTTCACGCGAGATCCACGCGCTGAACCTCCTTCCGGAGCTTGTAGAATCGAAGATTTGTGGTGATTTAATCTTTGAATCCCATAAGCTATGAGGGTCCGTCTTCTAATCAAACATCAACTTGATTCTCGAATAAGATCTCGAGTAACATCGAAGAACCAAGTCGATTGTTGATTTTTCGAAACTTGTTATGTGAATAGAAGACTTAAACTTTAAGATGACCCCCATAGCTTATTTATATGTTTAGAAGACTTAGAAGTAGACTAGGATTGCAAAAAGTCCTTTTTAAAAACCTGTGTGGTCCTCAAAGACCGGTCCTCTCGAGGAGACCGGTCTGTGAGAGACCGGTCTCTCAAGTGAGGAACCGGTCCCTCGCTGCATGACCAAAATCACAACATTCGGGAACCGGTCTCTCAAGCTTGAGACCGGTCCCTCGCTGCGCGACAGAATTACCAAGGTTCGGGAACCGGCCTCTCATCTCAGGGGACCGGTTGCATCAAAACTCACGCAGTGAGGACCTTAGGGGAACCGGTCTCTTGAACTCAGGGACCAGTCCCAGCACACAGAAAAGTTCAGTAAAATAGTTTTAAAGCAATCTAAGCCTTCTGAACTTATTCTAATTAAGTACCTTCACCACAAATGATTTTTTCTTCATACCTTAGGTGCCGAACTTTACGAATGAATCTTTATTCTTCAATTTGAATCTTTTCTTCAAAAACTTCCGCGATCAACTCTTCAAGACTCCATTCAACATTACGAAATTCGCCAATCTATAAAATCCTTAACAAGAACCAACTCCATGGTTCCCAGTGGGTACGGCCACCCAAGGAAAAAGCTCGACCAATAGGTCCAAGGGAGGCAACTGCAACAAGTTAGTCCAATAACATATAACAAATATTTATACATTTACTCGATATTGAACTACATGTCATGCCTCGAGATATGCAATATGAAATCATGCAACTATATAAGTAGAATAAATGATTTTACTTTCTATCATGCTATCCATAACTTTTCCATAATTTATACATCTTGTCACTTTACATCATTCGTTATTTGCACCTAAGATTTTCCTCTACCTTAGCCAAGCTAACCACCCGACTCGGTCTTGAGTCAATCATCTGCGGAATACCGCATACATCCAGGCTCGAGGTAATGGACGTCTCATATACACCTCAGCCCTAAATCAACTCAACTAGAATACCAGATATATATAGCTCAGGATGCTTATTGTACATTCACTTGGCTATTACCCAATTGCATCGAGGTTCACCCAGTTCCCCTGGAACTCACAACTCAAAATCCCTTAATAGCGGGGGACTCGAACCTCCCTAGGGACCGTCTTCTGGGGGGACATTACCACGCCCAGTGGTGACCAACTCCGGAGCGCACCGCCCGAGGGGGAGCTACCTCCCTCAAGCCAAGACTTATCGTGAGTATCGATCAATCCTCAACTTGAGGATTCATAGCCACTCGTCACAATGCCATTGTCATAATAGGTTTTCTACCTATTTATTTATGCCGCTCTCTAGGCCATTCTTGTCTCAATGCCACTCTTGGTTAAACTATGTTTAACAACTATGTTCTCTATGCGAATCAATGTCTCTATTGTCAATGTCACCTTGGTTTACTATGTCCAAGTCCAACTCTCACATTCACACAATTATAGGGTCCTAACATACATGTCCATTATGGTTCTACCATTCTCTATGTTCAACTATGTTAGAACATGTCATTGAAAGCAACTAAGGTTCACATGTACTTAGCACTATCAAGTATGAATGATACAAAATATGTATGCTCAAATACCATAAGTGTTTGCTAGGTTCATGACAATAGGTTCACACTATACTTGTTCAACTTATGCTCAAGACACTAGGTTTAATGCCACTTGATGTCCAACCTATGTTCTTTGACACTAGGTTCATATCATCCATGTTCAACCTATATCCATGACTCTAGGTTTAATGCCACTCGATCTATGTGCATATATATATATGTCCACATGCCCATATCCTTTTCTTAACATTAGTATCTCTACAACATGATTATCAAGTATATCTTAGTATTAGCCACATGCTTACATTTAGCATTTCCATGACATGCATCCAACTAACATTAACCAATGCATATATTCTAGCATTTCTATACCACATCTTTAGCATGCATTTCCTTTAGCATTTACTACATGCATCCATCTAGCATTTATATGCATCAACATGAATTCAATTTACTTAGACATACAGGCGACCTAGTCGCTTCGGTAAGCACAACCCACCTCGAGTTGCTTTTCGATTGCTTGTCGACACTTGCAATCGGCCTCCGCGGCACCCAGCACCCGGTTTGGCCCGATGTCTTGCGCGACCACCCGAACGGCCTCCAATCCACGATCCGAAAATTAAAGGTCTTCGGTTATGTGCCACGGTGCTTCAAATCCATTTTCATGAGTTTACGATATCGCCTCGGCCCTCCAGGCGGAAACGAAGCCTAAACGTCCATTTCTTTAATAACTTCGCAACGGCTCGACGAATCGCCGAACCGACTTCGCCAATGCGTTCATTTACCTAGCAATTAGGTTTACAGAGAGTCAAATGAGATCAAACCCCCATATTTTACAAAACTCCATTTTGAGCCCTAGATTATAACTAGGTAAAAATCCACCATTAATCCTCTAGATTCTAGCATTTATCCTCTATTTAGCATGCTAGGATTCCAAATAAACCATTTTTAGAGCATATAAATGAAGCTCTAAAGATCTACCATGAGAGCGCATCAAAGCTTACCTCTCAAACAAGCTCCAATGGAGAGGAAGAAGACGATGAAGATGAAAATCCACCTTTAAGCTTTAATCTTCACCAAAACCACCTCTTTTGGGAGATATTTAGAGAGAGAAAGGGAGGTCTCTCTCTCCCTCCATGCATGCGTGTGTGTGTGTGGCGCATGTGTGTGTGTGGCTGCACGGTTGGGGGAGAAGAAGAGCAATGCTCTTTTATACATTAACACCCAAAACACTATTCACTCCAGGCAGTTTAGCAGTTCGGAACAGTCGGAGCCCTTCTGAATGTCCGTTTGGGCTCAAATTTGATAGGTAGGCTCGGTTTAACGTACTGAGTAAGAATATATCTTAAGTTTTCAGTTTCGACCCCGTTTGGTCACTGAAAACTGTACCGAACTGTAATCTTTATCAAAAAGCCATCGGATTTTATTTTTCACCTTCCGGGTGTCAGAATAACATGAAACTTTAAATCTAGCCTCATAAAAATAAGAAGGTTTATCCTCCAGTTTACATAATTTTCTGACACTGTGCATTTTCTGCTAATTTATCTGTCCCGTTTCCAACAGAAAATTCTAAATCTTCTGTTTTCATTCCGATTTCAGCACAAGTCACTTTTGACTTATGTTTTACTTTTCTAAATCCAATAAAAATAGTATCTCACACTATTTTATTTATTTTTTTTTATTTTTATACCAAAATCTGGTATGTTACAAAACATTTGCAAGAGGTACACATAGATGAGAGAGAAATAAAGCTAACTATTACATCACATTTACATTCAACTTTACTTCTCATTTATACAACATGATCTCACCTTTATACACAAAAGGATTTTACATCACAAATACACCATTTCATTACATTCCTTTCCAAAGGGTTAAACATTTCCTTTACTTTTCCTTTATATATACTCGAGGGTAGTGAGCTAATGCCGGTGGTCCACACTATTTAGGGCTCGATGCCCAAGCCGCGTCCTCGACAAATGTGCTCGCGCTAGGCTCTGTAAAAATAGGGTGTGAGAACTATTGTCCATAGTTCCCAGTGGGTTCGGCCGCCGACCCCGCCGATTTTCCCACTAGGTCCAAGAAAGGCATAGAAACAATAAAGAGGTCAACATGTCAAAGTAATAATAGATATAACAATAAGCCTACCCTGCTCATCTACATCTATATCATGCTCAAATGTGTAGCTATGCCTTTACTAATCATGTCAACAAGTATAAGTTTAAGTTCTATCATGTATGCAAACTATATATGAAATGCCATGATCATGCCTGAATCCAATCAATCGGTTCGCCCAAAGGTCGAACCACGACTCGGTCCATACCGTCACGCCACCGTGACCGTCTGCCGGGGGCACACCATCGTGACCACCTCCCCCGTCTCAATCTCACTGTGATACAACTCCGGAGCTCACGTGAATGGGAGGCGCGACCTCCACTAATACAACAGAGGAATCGAGTATGATCTAGTCCTCCCGCCCGAGGACATCGGGGGTCCCACACCCCAAACAATCACAAGGCATGGTATGTTCAAGTCGACCACATATACAATGGTTTTCAATTTTACAATGTCATTGGTTCATATACTAGTTCCTCATGAATCTAGTCTATTCCCACATCATATCCTCATGCATATGTCCACTAGCAACTCAATGCAACATGCATAAGTACATTTATATTGGCATCATATAAAAGTTCTCATGCAACATACATGTCCACATCTATCTCAACATCATGCAAATAGATATTCCTACAAGTATCATGCAATCATGGATCATCATCCCTCACACTAAGCATGAAATTACCACAACTCATAGGATTCTCACTATTCTATACATGATGATATATGATCAATAATAGTAGAACTTAGACATAGAATGAAACTCGGCTATTTCGGATAGCACCCCCTACCTCGTGTCAATGCCACGAAGCGGGAAAGCCAAGCTGCGCAATTTATCGTCGTCGATTTCTCCCGACTGCGGCAAACGAAGCCGAAACGGCAATTTCTTGCAATTGACCACCACCGGCTTAACGGAATCTCAATCCAAGCGATCCTCCGCTTCGGTTCTACCTTCAATTGCAGAAACATATGATCAATTGAGATCAAAACCCATCATGATCAAAAAGCCCTCTTTTGAAACCCTAAAATCCATTATTTGCATAATACCCAAATCTCTTAGCGATTCATGTAATAGCTTAGGCTAGAATCACATAGGGTTTCATTTAATCTCATTTCTAAGGGATTTACACCAAAACCCTAACCATAAACCCCCCAAATCCACAAAACTCTCAAAGCTTACCTCTAACTCAAGCTCCTCCTCAAGCTAATGGTGAAGAAGAAGATAGCTTCACCTCCAAGCAAGCCCTTCTCCACCAAACTCCACCCCTTGGAGCAAATCCTAGAGAGAGAGAGAAAGAGGTTTAGAGAGAGGAAAGGGATTTCTCTTATGTTGGCTCAAGTGAAGAGGAATGAGGGAAAATGACATCACACCCTCATATATATAGGAAACTTCACCTCTAAGTAAACCCCATATATATAGGAAACTTCACCTTCAAGTAGACCCCATATATATAGGAAACTTCACCTCCAAGTAGACCCTTCACTTGCACAATTACACCTTAGCCCCTTTGCTTTCATCAAGTTTCTTCTCCCCAAGGCTTGCTTCACCACCAAGCAACCTTAATCTCCTCCACACCTCCAATTTCTTTTCTCTTTAATGGAGAAATTACAAGACAAAGAGAGAGATTATAAGAGAGGGAGGGAGAGTTTCAGTTTAGCAATTCAGAATCTGATACTGTGAATTTTCCCCATATATATATATATATATATGTCCCCATATATATTTACTCAATCTCCCCATATATATATATATGTCCCCAAACACTAATACAACTTCCAGTTTAGCAATTCAGAATCTGATACTGTGAATTTTCTACTAAAAAGACAGTCCCGTTCCTTACAGAAAATTCCAAATCTTCTGATTTAATTCCAATTTCAACACAAGTCATTTCCGACTTATATTTACTTCTCTAAGTCCAATAAAAATAATATTTCACACTATTTTTATTTTTACTTGATTTTATATCAAAAATCTGGTACACTACACCTTTCCCTCCTTAAAAGAAGTTTCGTCCTCGAAACTTATGGTCAAATCTCAATTAGATTCCGGGAAGAGGTAAGGATACTCGTCACGCATCTCACTCACGAGCTCTCAAGCAGCTCCTCGCTTGTTATGATTACTCCTTTGAACTTTAACATACGGGATTGCACGATTCCGTAGCTCCTTTTCCTCACGAGCGAATTTGCACATGGGGAACTCCATGTAGTCGGACGACCTCATCCAATCAAGCTTGTGCCAGATTATCACTTGACTATGTGGTATGGATTAACACAAAATGTGCTAATTTCGTGAGGCGATCCACCACCACCCATCTCGCGTCGTGATCAGCCAGAAAACGAGGTAATCCCACGACCATATCCATTGCCACATCCTCCCACTTACGCATAGGGATGTACAAATCTTAGAGTTTCCCTGCAGGGAGCCGATGTTCCGCCTCAACCAGTTGGTATACACAACCGGTATACGAAGGACTTACATCACCAATGCAGCAAGATACCATTTTTCTTCGAGATCAGGACTACCCTTCATCCTCGTGGTGTGGATCTAACTAGAATGCACCCATTAATCGAATGGTCCACCGCCACTACACAATATATACGGGTAGACCTCCTCGAATCACATAAGAGTCCACCAAGTGGCACTCTACAATTTTAGACATTCGAAAGTCTACATTGCCAGGTAAAACTCTTCTCTACATTCACCATTCCACTAAGGAATTCACTCGGATTTGATCACCGGTATTGCATCAAAGTAATTTCACAGGTGCATCACTCAATCACGAGTGCTCCAATCATACCTGGACTTTTAGCTCTACCACGAGAAGGCCCACTTCGGCACATCTCAAATTTCAATTCACCTGAGAGCATTGTCCCCAAACCTCACGTGGCTTTCCATTATCCAAATGTCTCATAGAGAGCACTTCACCTCATCAGCCACAGTCAAACCACGTCGTTCGCACGACGAATCCACACGAACACGCCGTTCGTGAATCCAACATCATCTCATTATCATAGGTGGTCCACAGACCACCAAGCCAACATAGGCTTATCGCCTAAACCCGTTGTAAGGTACTGGACTTCTAAAACTATGAAGTTACGGTGTACATTTGGTTGGAAGACCATTTGTGTCACGCCCCGCCCCGAGGCCGCTACCAATTTGGCACGGTTCGGGCGCAGCGAACGGACCGCCGAACGGACAGCACCTCCCCTGTCCGCCCAAGGCACCAACAACAAGATTGTGTACCACAAGTTCCCAGGAATTAACTTGAATACATACACAATCATCTAACAACCACGAGAGCACAATCAGTGCTTATCAATTGAGAGCAAGCAATACATGTAAGGCATACAAGCGATAAAAGAGAGATGTACTTATCTATTGATCCATTTAACTTTATACAATTATTACAACTTGCATTCTTTCAAAACTATACAATGTATACACCATTCTCTCAACCTCACCCTATACATCATCTACGCTCAAACATAAATACAGGGTAGGGCTAATGCCAAAAGGAGGAGAGCTAACTAAAACATGAACCTCTAGGGCGCTACGCCCTTGCCGCGATCCTCTCCCGGGACGCTCGCGCTCGGACCTGCAATGTGGTGGAGTGAGAACTACGAATAGTTCCCAGTGGGTTCGGCCGCCGACTCCGCCGATCTCCCCACTAGGTCTTAAGCAGGCACAGATAGATATGCAGATAGATAGATATAGAAACTGGAAACAGTAACAGTAATGAACAACTATAATCTATCAATGCCTCAATCCAGCGTAATGCATGCATGGAACTCCTAATAAGAAGGCTGACTAACTCACTACCATGTTCAACGACAAGGTCACTTATCTGATTACCCAATCTCTCGGCGAACGCAAGGTTCGCTCACAGTCTCACGTCTCTAAGTCTCATAGGAGAGGTGGCTAGCTATTCACCTACCCCGAGACCGCCTGCGGACACTACACTGGTCCAAGGGCACTACACTGGCCCCCCTCGCGTGCCAAACTCCGGAGTGCACTACCTGTGAGGAGCTACCTCCACAGGTGCAGACAGGCTAAGTGAGCTCGATCCAATCTCAGGAACTGGGAACACCCTATCCAACCAGGGGTGATAGCAACATAGTATCTCAACTATACTAGGGTTCTCATGCCACTCTTGCACTACTTAATGCCACTCGTTCAATGTTTAAGGTTAACTAAATGCCACTCGTTCTCTTGACAATTCTTGATACACTAGTTTCCAATACACTAGGTTCATATTTATATATACATATTCATCATGTATAGGGCGAACTATCTCATGGTATTTAACTCATGCACGCTAGGTTTTCACTCATGGTATCTACAACCTATACATCGCTAGCATGCAAGGATATGCACAAATACATATAACACCCTATAATGCTATATCACAATATGTAAATGGTCGATAATAATACTCAGACATAAAGAGTAGCCCGACTGCTTCGGGATGGCACTCCCCCACCTCGTGGTGATGCCGCGACTCTTCGATTGCGATTCGCCGACGTCTCGACGCCTCGTTGGCCTCCCAGGCGAGAACGAAGCTCCGAAGGCCCTTTTTGGCGATAACTCCGCACCTACTCGACGGATCGACGCACCGTCTTCGCCGACGCGTTCAGAGACCTAGCAATTTGGTTTGCGACCCATCAAATTAGATCAAAACCCTCAATTTGCCAAAATCCCATTTCTGAGCCCTAGATCTCAATACTGGAGAAATTCGCGGTGCGAGCTTCGATTTCGAGCTCGAACCTTCTCCCTAGCTTCAATAGATTCCATTTGAACCAATTCCAAGCTATAAAACCCTAATTTCCAAAACCCACCATTAAAGGGTTTGAGGTTTACCTCAATACCAAGCTCCAAGCTTGAAGAGGGAGAGAAGAAGATGATCTTCTCCTTCTTCTTAGTCTTCTCCTTCTCTTTCTCCTTCCTTTCCTTCCTCTCCTTCTTCTTCTTCTTCTTCTTTTCCTTTCTAGAGAGAGAGAGGGAAAGGTGTGAGAGAGAGAGTGAGCAGCTGAGGGAGAGCAAGAGGTCCCCAAGCCTTCATATAGGCCATTTTGCAATTAGCCCCCTCAACTTTTCATTTTCTGAAACAGCCCTCCCTGGGCCATTTTCGCAGTGAGGGACCGGTCCCTGCTCGGGGAGACCGGTCCCCGAAAGCTGCACAACCAGGCAGAGGGGATTTCGCTTTCGGGAACCGGTCCTTGCCTGAGAGACCGGTCCCCGGGAGACCGGTCCTTGTCTGAGAGACCGGTTCCCGAGAGCAACATCCTCGGGACTTAGCCAAATTTCGGCTTCTCTTGCTGGACCAACGTTCGGGAACCGGTTCCTCCTCACTAGAGACCGGTTGCATCACAACCTCCCGCCAGCCCAGCCTGATGGGACCGGTCCCTCCCTACCAGGGACCGGTCCCCGAGAGAAGTTTATTCCAGTGCAGTTTTTTTGCTAGCTGGTGCCTGCTGAGCGGACACCTTCCTCATGTCACTTCATGCGATTATGATCACCTTCGGACTTGTCGATAGCTTAGATGTCGACGAAATCAGTCAAGAGTCTTAATTAGCGAAGTCTAATCCTCAAGATTTCTGAGAATATCGCGGGTCCTTACAATGTTGAAATGGTTCGGGGATAGTGGTCCGCGTAGAGGTGTGTGTTCTCTGAAGATTCGGGCGTTTTCGCGTACGGTAGGCGCGTAAAACGGCAGCGCCGAACTAGGCCTGTTGACGGCGTGTAGCCAAATCCGGCAATTAGGCGTCGGATGGAAAGTGCATGAAATATGGCTCGAAAACAGTGGTTTGGGGAGGAAGTCTGGTTCGAGTTTGAAAGAATCGGGGTCAAACGGAGGAAAACTGACTAAATAACGAGATATGAAACGGTTTAAAAAAGCTGAAAAGTTGGCTAGAGTCCATTTAAAAGGCGGGAATTCTGACTACGGGACGGGTCCCCAAGTCCAAGGGACCGTGTCCCCGTACTACAAAAAATGGGGCCCCGCGAAGGGAAATGTAAGTAAAAGAAAGTTGAGGGGGCCTATTTGCACTTTTGGGGAGTTATGGAGAGTGTAGGTAGAGAAGAGTTCTTTCTCTCTTTTGTCTTCCCTCACTACTACAGAACACCCTCTCTCTCTCTAGAACGTAAGAGAAGGAGGAAGGAAGTAAGAAAGGGTGAGAGAAGAAGAGAAGAGTTGGGAGGGAAGAAGAAAGGTGGATCATTCGATCACCAACATCATACTTCTTCTTCCTTCACATTAGCAGCAGCTTAGCAAGGTAAGCTTCAAACCCTACAATGGTAGATCTCTAGGGTTTGATCCTAATGCTCTAGAAATGGTTTGATTAGTGTTCTAGCAAGCTTAATAGTGTTTAATGCTTGAATCTAGAGTTCGAATGGTGGATTTTGCCGTAGTCGCAAACTAGGGCTCAAAAATGGGATTTTTGTAAATAGATGGGTTTGATCTCAAATAACCCTCTGTAAACCTAATTGATAGGTAACGAAACATGTTGGTGAAGACGGTTCGGCAATCCGACGAGCTGTTACAAAGATATTGAAGAAACAGATGCTTGGAGCTTCGTTTCCGCCTGGAGGGCCGAGGCGACGTCCATAAATCGTGAAATTGGGTCCCGAGCATCGTATAGATACTCGTGGAGTGCGGTTTCGATTCAGTCGGTCGGGTGAATTGGCAGTAGGACTTCAGCAGGGCTAAGTGTGAAGCGGGCCATGGATCACTCGTGAGGGCTGGTGGCTCGCACTAGGTACTTAGGAGCCGGTAGAGTGTGTAGCTTTGTAGAGCATGTCGTATAGGACGACGTTGACGGGTAGTGCTTAGGGACGATCTGTGCCTAGACCATTTGTGGACTGTGGAGCCTGGGCCAATTTGGCAGGCGCAGTCAGCTGCGAGAGGCAGCGGCACGGTGCCTACGAGCAGGGCAGAGATTGGTCAGGACAATAGTCCGAGCTTGGACCCGAGTACGTGGAATGTCACGTGTCAGATCGTGAGATCGAGGACACACCGAGTGTGTGGTGACCCAACCCGAAGACATGATGTGGTTTGGGGTCTTGGTTGCTTCTGGTTGGAGTGAGTGCGAATTCTCCAATGAGAATGTCGCCCGACGATAATTGGGTCTACGATGCGAGCGAGAGACGCTATGCGTAGTTGCGACAGGTCTAGGCGGTAGGCCTACGTAATGATTACGACCGTTGGTCCGCCTGTGAAAACCGATGATCGGTGCGGCCAGCAACTCTGTTAGTGAGTTGGGCTTGGATTCACGAACGGAGGGTTCATGTGATGTTGAACGTGGCTTGTGGTAGTAAAGGATAAAGAGAAAAGTAAAGTGTTCTCTAGGAGACATTTGAATAAGAAATAGCCACGTGAGGGTTGGTGTAAGGAAGTGAATTCTCAAAATGCGAGAGTTTGACTTCGCTCAAAATCGACAAATTGTCGAGTGGTTGTGCTTCGGAAATGCCGAAGAGGTCAAATGCACCAAAAGTGCATTGCAACGGATCCGCGAGAGCAAGTGTGCAAAAATCTGCACTTGGCAGATTTGCTCTCGGGGACCGGTCCCTGGCAAGGAAGGACCGGTCCCCCGTAGCTGGTTGGTGCGGGGTTGCGTGATGCAACCGGTCCCTGGGCTGGAGGGACCGGTTCCCCGTATGCGAAACCGGCGAGAAGAGGAAATTGGCTAAGTCCTGCAAGAGCAAGCTCTCGGGGACCGGTCTCTAGTGGACAGACTCGTCTCCGGGGGACCGGTCCTCCAAGGACAGACCGGTTCCCGTAAGTGTGTTCAGGCTGAAGGCTCTCAGGGACCGGTCCCTGGCAGAGAGAGACCGGTCCCTCTGCACAAAAATTGCCCAGGCAGGCTGGGTCATGTTGACGGAGTTGAAGAGCTTAAGGATAATTCTCTTTTGTGGATTGAGGTTTGAGATGCGCCGGAGTGGGCCATCTCTCATTAGAGCAAAGATCCTGATGTGATTGGAGCACTCGCGATTGGTCGATGCACAATGATATTGCTTCTAAGCAATGTTGGTGATCGAATCAGAGTGTGTTCCCCGACAGAAAAGTAAAATGCAAAGAAAAGTTCTTGCATGCCAAGTGGTGAATGATGTTGTAGCGCGTAGAGTCGTTGAGTTTCGACTTGCGCTACCACAAGAATGGCGGAGACCCGTAATGCACTTTCGGGGTTATGCTTGGCAAATGTGAGTGAATCTGATCTCACATCCCCCGTACTGGGCCCTTGGACAGTCCCAATGAGTAAAAGACCACTCCGGAGCACAAAAGTGCATTGGAATACCCTATGTTGCCCGATAAACTGAGTTGGAGTATTAATTGGGTTGAAGTGAGTTAGTTTCGGGGACGAAACTCTTATTAAGGAGGGGAGGATGTAAGGTACTGGACTTCTAAAACTATGAAGTTACGGTATACATTTGGTTGGAAGACCATTTGAATGGTTTCGGTGAGGTCCCGGTGAGGTCCGGAAGCATTCGGGCGTTTTCGATACGCGTAGGCGCTAAAACGGAGCCGAAAGGCCATGTTGGGCCGTGAGCCAAATCCGGCATTAGCGGGGATGAAAAGATGATGAAAAGCCGCTCGAAAACATGTTTGGAGAGTCTCGGTTCGATTTGAAAAGAGTCGGAGGTCAAACGAGCGAAAACGAGCGAAAACGGAGAAGAAATGGTGAAAAAGCTTAAAATTTGGCTAAGTCCTTAAAGGCTGGAATTCTGGACCTACGGTACCGCTCCCCTAGTCCAGGGACCGTCCCCATAACAAAAAATCGCCCCCCGCGGGAGCAACGTCAATCAAAAGCAAAGTTAGGCCTATGCCACTTTGGGCCATTATGAAGTATAGAGAGGTTCGAGTACACTGAACTTATGTACATGTCCAAGATTGAGTAAGGGAAATAATATCTGGAACCTTCCCACATCTATGAAGATTTTAAAAGTATTTATAATAAGTCTGAAGAGCCGACGGCATGTGGAACGAGAAAGTCCTTGTAATTTTGAACGGCCCTTCTGCATTGGTTAGCCGGTTCACAGAGCATGATGCTGTCCGTACCAGCAAGCAGCAAGAAGGCACACGCGCTGGCGCAATCCACGCCATTTGCTTTTGGCATCTTCAACTATCAGCATTCACTCCAGCTCGACCCAGGAGCATCTGCTAGAATGCTCCGGAGCTCAGAGCAAGCTTCTTACCCCTTCTTCCCCTTCCTCCTCAGCGTTCTCTCTCTACGGAAGTCGCCGTTTCGCGCTCGAATCTGCCGTCCTGATAAACGTCTGGTTAGGTGACTTGGTCGGCTTTAAAAGGTAATGAAGTCTTTAGCGGTTTCATGTCTACTGCGGGGGCTGGCTTGATACAAGCTGTAAGACATTTATAGCTCAATTACCTCAATTTGTGGTTAGTTGTTTAGACTACGCCATTCGCATTTATTGTTCCAACATGATTTGAGAATGACCCACGCACTTTGAAAGGATTTAGCTTCTGAATTCAACCACCATTGATCAGGTAAGCGCATCAAAGCTAAACAAACAGTGTAATACCTAACTATCGACCATAAACTTCAGGGACCGGATGTGTTAGTTTAATTGACTTAAGTTATCACGCGCTCTGGATTGAATCGCCAGCAGCCAGGCTCGCAGCCTCTTGAGCTGACCCTGTGCACTTGAAAGTTTGGAGGATATGAACCAAGGTAAGTGAAATTCCTGTTAGAGAAACTGAATTTGTAAAATACCGCCATAATCACCTTTATAAGGGACGCGTTTGAACGCCTGTCTTCGTGTTTGAATCGCAACCCCCGCCACGCTCCCCCACCCCCACAAACCCCCTTGGATCGTTCTCCCCCCCCCCACCCCAGCTGGTCGGAGAGCTTTGGAACTTAAACTGGAGGATTGCTTGAACGCAAAACACAGAATTAAGTCGCAATATAGTTGCATATTGCGAATCACCACCATCCCAAATTCGAGTTGCTAACGTCAACACCACACACCCCCACCCCCGATTTTATATTTTTCTCACGCCAGGACATTGACTGCTCTCGTTGAGTCTTGATTTCAGGAACTCTTGTATGAATTGGAAGTCTGTATTAGCGGAGTTTGACCTAACCAAGAGCAAGTGAAGCCCCTCTATGTTCCATAATGTTATATGATGTTTAGCGTGCGACTGTAATAGCTGAGGACGAGTACTTGGACCTGCTACTAAATGATTGACCAATAAACAAGAACCTCTATAAATATAGAAACACTCATGCAACATATTCATCATAAACATATTCTTGTTTAGTTCAGTGGAACAAATCAAGAGATTTAACATATGCTCTATCCAATACAGAATAAATGATCATTATGTGACTTTATTTACTTAAATAGAGAACAACAAATAATTTATGACCTATGTTGATAGGGTCATGAAGGAAGATTCAAGCCATAATGAATTTAGCATTGTTCTTGCATGTTTATTTATCTAGTGGATACTAGTTGTTACCAATAGTTATTATATTGAGATTCCGATCAAAAGATCGAGAGTGAGAACACTGTAAATTGAAAAGTGATGACTGAGACATATTGGGCTATTGTTTTGCTTGCTGCCATTGTGCTCATTCGCACATGCTTGTGAGGGTAGCTCCCTACAAGCCGGCACTCCGGAGTTGGCCTACGCGACAGTTGCTCGCCCGTGCGGGATTGGGTGCCGAAGTGGATTGCCGTGGGGAGGGTATACTACCACGGGGCCATTAGGTGCGGGGCAAGCTTGACTACCTGGGGTAGGTCTTGATAAATGAAAAGAAAACTCTAAATGAGATTAAATACTAAATGATATTTGACAGTAATGAATGCTTACCTGTTACAGTAGGTATTTACATAATCGTGCTTATGTTCATATTATATTCATTACTGCAGAGATTATGATTACATGTTGAATACATGCTCATCACCTGTTAGTATTGCATATATAAATATCATGCAATTATCGCTTTTACTTTCATTTAGTACAGCATGAGCCTAGTGGTGTAATTCGCCGAGGCTGGCGGCTTACCCACTGGGAACTATTGTTAATAGTTCTCACGCCCTTTTTATGGTTATTTTTACAGAGCCATCTACAGGAGAGGCTAGGGATCGTGGCAAGGGAGTCGCGCCTAGCTAGGCACTACTAGGAGCGTGCTAGTCGATCACCTTGTTACTCGGGCTACGGCCGAGGGTGATGTCCTTATGTATAGAGAGACTACCATTGTACCTACTTTTTGTATACCCAGTACTGTATATTTACTGTATGGATTAGATACTTTAGTTGTGATACTCATCTTTTGGTTGAGATTTCTGGACTACTCATTTGCTCTATTGTTGATAATATTGTTGACTGGTACTTTGCTCTGATATCGGGATAGAATTTTCTATGATCTTCTTCTTATCGACTTGCTTGGTTGTAGACGCCTTATATACTGCAGGTGTATGGCGGGTCTGTGCATGTACCGGTTATGCTTCCGCTGGTACTCGGGCGTGACAAATTATAGTGGTATCAGAGCCTAGGGTTGAGTCTTAGTAGACCTAGCAAACTTTAGGCTGGTTGGACTATAAGGATAGGCTCGTGAGAGGCGATGTCTAGTCGAGGTTGTTGTTAGCGAAAGTACTTTGATTGGGTACTTATAAACTCCGACTAGTAGGAGTTTGATCGGGATGTGCAATTACTAACTTTGCAGAGGGTCACGTTGGCGGCCGACAACGTGACATCGGAAGTTAGTACGCGTTACATTTCATTACTTTCGCTTGATTAGCTGGTTTATATCCTCAATGAGGGTTCAATAGTATAGGGTTTATTGACCTATGTTTGTTTTTGTGCTGCAGCTTAAGATGCCGTTGACTCGTTCGCAAGCCGCCGGGGCAGCTGAGGCGGCGGATGCAGAGGAAGTGGGGACTTCTGCTACTTCGGGATCTAGTGGGATCCATGAGTTGCAGGATCAGCTCGCGAAGCTTACAGATTTGGTTGCTCAGCAGGCTGCGGCCGCGCGACAGCAGATGGATGCAGCGCGTCGGCAGGAGGACAGGATGAAGAGGTTAGAGGATTTACTACTGCAACAGACGACTGACAGGGAGATTCCGGATCCTATACCTACAGTACCGGACAGGGATGCAACCGTGAGAACACAGTCACCTGTACTTGACACACCCCCAGTAGCTCCGAGGGCAGAGATGCGACAGGAGACAGTAGTACCACCACCAGTACCTGTAGCAGCATCAGGGACAGTGTTACCCGAGATGGTGGGGGTTGAGGAGCGAGAGCGGATGATGGAACAACTGAATGAATTCCGTCGCTGCAATCCTCGTGTCTTTGACGGGGAGAAAGCAGATCACTGGGTGGTCGAGAAATGGTTAATGCACATGGAGAAGCTATTCTATGATACATTTGTTGAGGAGCGGTATCGAGTTTGGTTTGCGACACACCACCTTGATGGCGAGGCTTATAGGTGGTGGGTAGATATCCGTGAGGATCCCCGTGCTGATTTGTCCGCTGTCACGTGGAACAGATTTAAGGAATTGTTGTTGACGACCTACTTTCCTCAGAGTGTAAAGAGACAGATGGAAAGGGATTTGAGAAACCTGAGGCAGGGGGACAAGACAGTGGCAGAGTATGAGCGAGAGTTCTCCCGATTA
>NW_017893595.1:39937-52500 GCF_001540865.1 Ananas comosus
AAAAATTGCCCAGGCAGGCTGGGTCATGTTGACGGAGTTGAAGAGCTTAAGGATAATGCTCTTTTGTGGATTGAGGTTCGAGATGCGCCGGAGTGGGCCATCTCTCATTAGAGCAAAGATCCTGATGTGATTGGAGCACTCGCGATTGGTCGATGCACGATGATATTGCTTCTAAGCAATGTTGGTGATCGAATCAAAGTGTGTTCCCCGACAGGAAAGTAAAATGCAAAGAAAAGTTCTTGCATGCCAAGTGGTGAATGATGTTGTAGCGCGTAGAGTCGTTGAGTTTCGACTTGCGCTACCACAAGAATGGCGGAGACCCGTAATGCACTTTCGGGGTTATGCTTGGCAAATGTGAGTGAATCTGATCTCACATCCCCCGTAGTGGGCCCTTGGACAGTCCCAATGAGTAAAAGACCACTCCGGAGCACAAAAGTGCATTGGAATACCCTATGTTGCCCGATAAACTGAGTCCAAGTATTAATTGGGTTGAAGTGAGTTAGTTTCGGGGACAAAACTCTTATTAAGGAGGGGAGGATGTAAGGTACTGGACTTCTAAAACTATGAAGTTACGGTGTACATTTGGTTGGAAGACCATTTGAATGGTTTCGGTGAGGTCCCGGTGAGGTCCGGAAGCATTCGGGCGTTTTCGATACGCGTAGGCTCAAAAACGGAGCCGAAAGGCCATGTTGGGCCGTGAGCCAAATCCGGCATTAGCGGGGATGAAAAGATGATGAAAATACGCTCGAAAACATGTTTGGAGAGTCTCGGTTCGATTTGAAAAGAATCGGAGGTCAAACGAGCGAAAACGAGCGAAAACGGAAAAGAAACGGTTAAAAAGCTGAAAATTTGGCTAAGTCCTTAAAGGCTGGAATTCTAGACCTACGGGGACCGGTCCCCCAAGTCCAGGGACCGGTCCCCTATACAAAAAATGGCCCCCGCGGGGGCAATGTAATAAAATGAAAGTTGAGGGGCCTATGTGCACTTTGGGCATTATGAGAGTGTATAGAGAGGGTTCTTTCTCTCTTTCTCTCATTTCCCTTACTCCAACACCACCTCTCTCTCTCTCTAAACGTAAAGAAGAAAGGAGAAGAGAAGAAGAAAGGGAAGAAGAAGAAGAAGAAGAAGTTGGAGGAGAAGAAGTGGATCATCATCACCAACATCATCTTCTTCTTCCTCTCACCATTAAAGCAAGCTTAGCAAGGTAATCTAATGTGAATGTATGTAATAACATAGGATGTGTTATGTTGTGATACTTTCCTTACGCAATCATGATTGATATCTGTTCCTGGTTGGAACCATTGTAATGTACATTGTTTGGATTGCGACGCCTAGAATGTACATGGGAGACTCTGTCCGCGTATAGGGAAAACCCCGGTCCGTTCGGCGGTCTGTTGTCGGCGCCGCGACCCGATCCAAATTGGCGGTTGGTCGCGGGGCGTGACAGATAAAGTGGTATCAGAGCATAAAGTAGAGAATGGGAATTGGTTTAGCCGGACCTAGGAGACCTAGGATAGTAAACCATAGGAGAATAAGGCTCGTGAGAGACGAGGACTTATGATTTGTGGCGAAATATTAATGGATTGGGTTGTGTCGTAAACCTCTAAGATGGATATTAGAGGTAGACTTGAGGTGTGGTTTATTCTCAGCCGAGGATGTTCATGTTGGCGTACGACAACATGAAACCTAGTGATGAGAATAGATGCCCTCGCGTGACTTTCGCCTGATTGGCTTTTGAGCCGGTGTTAGTGGTCTCGTGTTCAACCCAAGTTGGTCGAGAACTAATCGAGTTGTCGTATTTCAGGAAGCGATGGCACCGCGTGGGCGATCCTTATCCAGATCGGCGCGGGAAGGGACAAGTGGTGTTCCTGAGCAAGCTGAGGCGAGCGGAGATCCGATGCTCCACGAGCAATTGAATACGCTCATGGGCATAGTGCAGCAACAGGAGGAGCAGATCAAGGAGCTCTATGAATTGTTGACACGACAGCCTGCGGCGGCTGCGCCGGTAGCAGCGTGCCGTGTACCGACAGGAGTCGCGATGGATTCGGGGGCGGTGGCCCCTGGTTCTGTGGAATTGGAGGCGGAGAAAGAACGGACTTTGGCGGCCCTAATGACTTTCAAGAAATTTGATCCGCCTACCTTCGATGGAGAGGATGTCGATCCATGGAACGTGGAGATGTGGATTAACTCCATGGAAACGCTCTTCGAGGAGCTATACACCTTGGAGCGGGACAAGGTGCCCCTAGCTGTGCATTGCTTGAAGCAATCAGCAAAGGCGTGGTGGAAAGGCATTCGACGGGATCGATCGCCTAGTCTTCCTCCTATGGCGTGGGATGAATTTCGGGGATTAATGTTTTCTACGTACTTCCCCGACACTGAAAGGAGAAAGCTTCGGGACAAGTTCAGGAAGCTGCGTCAAGGACACCGCTCAGTGTGGGAGTACGAACGGGAATTTTCTCGCATCGTAAATTGTGTCCCGGATGTGGTACGGGATGACGAGGATAGGGCTGATTGGTTCCTGCGTGGACTCCGATCGGAGATTTACAGGAAGGTGCAAATCTTCCAGCTCACAACCTTTGCGGAGATGTTGGATCGGGCTTTGTGGGCAGAGCATGGCGAGGCATTCGTGCGTGAGGAGCGCGAATCTCGTAGGCATGAGCAAGGAGGGGTGAGGCCATTATCGAGTGGTTCGGGTGGTCAGTCGAGTTCCAGACACCGCTCGAGGTCATCCTCTACCTGATCCTTCTCCGGATGTGTGATTTGTGGTGGTTCCCACCAGGCGCGGCGATGTGCGCTGTGTGATGGACGGTGTATCCGTTGTGGACAGCCAAGCCATATGCGGGATGAGTGCCCGCAAGGTGAGAGCCAGGCCTTGATGCTCGCGACGACCCATTCCTTCCTGGGACAGCCTGCAGGTGTGCCACCTGCGGCATGGTCGGGGGAGCGGCCGTTGAGGACAATGCAACCGGAGGGTTCGCGGCGAGCGCCTAGTGGCCATGGATATGCGACCCAGGTTGATGAACCTGCTGCCATCGATGATGTCGTTGCAGGTATAAGTTAATTACATAAGCATATGCTTTTGCGTAATCTCAAGTGGATGCATTGCATGCATTTATCATATGGTTAGCACCTACGAATTACATATTGCATAGTAGGGACCGAGTGGTCGGGTAGGTAAGCACTCGAGCATGCTTGCATCGTGAGAGTGTAGTGCCTGCTGGAGCAGGTAGTGGGCCAAGTGGTACTAGCAAATCGCTAGCGATGGTTCTTGGACGAAGAATGGGACTCGTAGTGAACGTGAAACGGTGGAGCGACTCTCAAGGCAATGAGTATCGAATTGCGAGAGTTGCACCGTGACGTTGCGAATACCCGAGTGGCCTGAGCATCTCGGATATTATTTCGGTAGATCAAACAGTGAGAGTAGAATCAATGTTGAGAGAGCGGTTGGTTGAGGCCAAGTTTGGCCTGTGGGCCTAGTAGTACCTCGAATTGAGGTGGACAAGTTGTTACTCATGTGGCCGGTGCGCATGGGCTAAGCTCCCTGATGCTGGACTTCGTGTGAGACGTCGTAGAGGCATGGAGCGCTCGAGTATAGATACTCGTGGAGTGCGGTTTCGATTCAGCCGGTCGAGTGAATTGGCAGTAGCACTTCAGCAGGGCTAAGTGTGAAGCGGGCCATGGATCACTCGTGAGGGCAGGTGGCTCGCACTAGGTACTTAGGAGCCGGTAGAGTGTGTAGCTCTGTAGAGCATGTCGTATAGGACTCCGTTGACGGGTAGTGCTTGGGGACGATTTGTGCCTCGACCATTTGTGGACTGTGGAGCCTGGGCCAATTTGGCAGGCGCAGTCAGCTGCGAAAGGCAGCGGCCCGGTGCCTACGAGCAGGGCAGAGATTGGTCAGGACAATAGTCCGAGCTTGGACCCGAGTACGTGGAATGTCACGTGTCAGATCGTGAGATCGAGGACACACCGAGTGTGTGGTAACCCAACCCGAAGACATGATGTGGCTTGGGGTCTTGGTTGCTCCTGGATGGAGTGAGTGCGAATTCTCCAATGAGAATGTCGCCCGACGATAATTGGGTCTACGATGCGAGCGAGAGACGCTATGCGTAGTTGCGACAGGTCTAGGCGGTAGGCCTACGTAATGATTACGACCGTTGGTCCGCCTGTGAAAACCGATGATCGGTGCGGCCAGCAACTCTGTTAGTGAGTTGGGCTTGGATTCACGAACGGAGGGTTCGTGTGATGTTGAACGTGGCTTGTGGTAGTAAAGGATAAAGAGAAAAGTAAAGTGTTCTGTAGGAGACATTTAAATAAGAAATAGCCACGTGAGGGTTGGTGTAAGGAAGTGAATTCTCAAAATGCGAGAATTTGACTTCGCTCAAAATCGACAAATTGTCGAGTGGTTGTGCTTCGGAAATGCCGAAGAGGTCAAATGCACCAGAAGTGCATTGCAACGGATCCGCGAGAGCAAGTGTGCAAAAATCTGCACTTGGCAAATTTGCTCTCGGGGACCGGTCCCTGGCAGGGAAGGACCGGTCCCCCGTAGCTGGTGGTTCGGGGTTGCGTGATGCGACCGGTCCCCGGGCCAGAGGGACCGGTCCTCGTATGCGTAACCAGCGAGAGGAGGAAATTGGCTAAGTCCTGCGAGAGCAAGCTCTCGGGGACCGGTCTCTGGTGGGCGGACCGGTCTCCGGGGGACCGGTCCTCTAGGGGCAGACCGGTTCCCGTAGGTGTGTTAAGGCTGAAGGCTCTCGGGGACCGGTCCCTTATCGGGAGGACCGGTCTCTCTGCACAAAAGTTGCCCAGGCAAGCTGGGTCATGTTGGAGAAGTTGGAGAACTTGGAGATAACGCTCCTTCGTGGATTGAAGTTCGAGGGATGTGCCGGGGTAGGCCATCTTGTAGTTGAGCGATTTGAGGTTAGAAGTGGCAATTGAGAGATAAAGGAAAGTGGTCTCTTGGAGACACTTGAATACCGGATAGCCACATGGAGTTGTGGACAATGCTCTCTTGTGGATTAAGAGTCGAGATATGCCGGGGTAAGCCATCTCTCATTAGAGCAAAGATCCTGATGTGATTGGAGCACTCGCGATTGGTCGATGCACAATGATATTGCCTCGAAGCAATGTTGGTGATCGAATCAGAGTGTGTTCCCCGACAGGAAAGTAAAATGCAAAGAAAAGTTCTTGCATGCCAAGTGGTGAATGATGTTGTAGCGCGTAGAGTCGTTGAGTTTCGACTTGCGCTACCACCAGGAATGACGGAGACCCGTAATGCACTTTTAGAGTTACGCTTAGCAAATGTGAGTGAACTTGGTCTCACATCCTCCGTGGTGCTCCTTTGGATGATTCCAATGCGTAAAAGGCCACCCCGGAGTATAAAAGTGCATTGGAATACCCTATGTCGCTCAATAAGTTGAGTTGAGGAGTGAAGTGGACTTGAGGTGAGTTGGTTTCGAGGACGAAACTCCTTTTAAGGAGGGTAGGATGTAAGGTACCGGACTTCTAAAACTATGAAGTTACGGTGTACATTGGGTTAGAGAGCCATTTGAATGGTTTTGGTGAGGTCCCGGTGAGGTCCGGAAGCATTCGGGCGTTTTCGGTACGCGTAGGCGCCAAAACGGAGCCGAAAGGCCATGTTGGGCCGTGAGTCAAATCCGGCATTAGCGGGGATGAAAAGATGATGAAAATACGCTCGAAAACATGTTTGGAGAGTCTCGGTTCGATTTGAAAAGAATCGGAGGTCAAACGAGCGAAAACGAGCGAAAACGGAGAAGAAACGGTGAAAAAGCTGAAAATTTGGCTAAGTCCTTAAAGGCTGGAATTCTGGACCTACGGGGACCGGTCCCCCAAGTCCAGGGACCGGTCCCCTATACAAAAAATGGCCCCCGCGGGGGCAATGTAATAAAATGGAAGTTGAGGGGCCTAATTGCATTTTTGGCATTATGAGAGTGTATAGAAGTGGGTTTTAGCCCATTTCTCTCTTCTCCCTCACCCCAACCGTGTCTCTCTCTCTCTCTCTCTAACGTAAAGAAGAAAGGAGAAGAGAAGAAGAAAGGGAAGAAGAAGAAGAAGAAGAAGTTGGAGGAGAAGAAGTGGATCATCATCACCAACATCATCTTCTTCTTCCTCTCACCATTAGAGCAAGCTTAGCAAGGTAAGCTTCAAACCCTACAATGGTAGATCTCTAGGGTTTGATCCTAATGCTCTAGAAATGGATTTAGTAGGCTCCTTTGATGCTAGATAGATGTTTATCGCATGAATCGGAGATCGATTTGGGGTATTTTGCCGTAGTTGCAAACTAGGGCTCAAAAATGGAATTTTTGTAAATAGATGGGTTTGATCTCAAATAACCCTCTGTAAACCTAATTGATAGGTAACGAAACACGTTGGCGAAGACGGTTCGGCAATCCGACGAGCTGTTACAAAGATATTGAAGAAACAGATGCTTGGAGCTTCGTTTCCGCCTGGAGGGCCGAGGCGACGTCCATAAATCGTGAAATTGGGTCCCGAGCATCGTAACGGCGAGGCGAAGATCGTTAGCACTTGAAACGGCGAAGCGACGCGCTCTTGGAGAGCAACTGTGAGATCGGGCCCAAACGGGTGCCGAGTGCCGCGGGAGGCCGATTGCAAGTGTCGACGAGCAATCGGAACGCGAGTTAAGGTGGGTTGTGTTTACCGAAGCGACTAGGTCGCCCTTTATGTCTAAGATGATTAAGAATCCACGTTGATGCATATGAATGTAAATGAGGCATATAGATGATGCATATAAATGTAAATAATGCATGTTAATAATATGATGCAAATGCTAAGTAGATCCATGTAAAATGATATGATATAGAATACATGCTAGTGATAATGCAAGTGATATGTATGTGTGCATTGGAATGTATGCTAGGTGCATGTAACATCATGTGAGCATGTTAGATAAGATGCATGTGCATATGGACTCGATATGACAAATAGGATATCAAGTAGATCGAGTGGCATTAACCTAGTGTTAATAAACATAGGTCGAACATAGATGACATTGAACCTAGTGTTGTTGAACCTAGGATAAATAACGAGTGGCATCTAACCTAGTGTTAAAGAACATAGGTTGAGTATGAACCTAGAGTCGGGATCTAGGTGTGTGGCATCTAACCTAGTGTTAAAGAACATAGGTTGAGAACTGAACCTAGAGTTAAGGTAAACCTAGGTTGTGAAATTGAGGCATTAGACCTAGAGTCAGTTGGACCTAGGGTGGAAAGTGCATTGGACCTAGATAGGTCAATAGTATAGGGTTGGATATGGACCCTTGACTTGTGAAGTCGATTCCGGAATCCCAGTACTTGTGAACTCAATAGTTCTTGGACCGCGGGTGTATGCGGCGATGTTCCTCTCCCACCGGAAAGAACTTTGAGGATTATGACTAAGCAAGAACAAAGAGCGCTAGGGTGTACGGCATGTTCCTCTCCCTATCGGGGATCTTGGCTATGGGTGTACGCGGCTATGTTTCCTCTCCCACTAACGGATCCCTGACCACGGTGCACGGACCTTCGGGCGGACCGTTGGGCGATGTGGTTCTTGGCTTGCAGGCTGAGGTGCATGCGACAGGATCCTTCACCTCGAGCCGGGCAGAGCGCGGATTATCCGCTGTTGATTGACTCGAGGCCGAGTCGGGTGGCTAGCTGGAATAAGGTAGATAGAACCTTGAGGGCTAGTGGTAAATGTGATAACCTAAGGTAGTGGAAACCTTAGAGTTGGATGACATGAGCTAAGATTAGCGAGATTGATTGTAGAATCAATAATTCTACTAGTTGTTGCATATATTCCTGTTGCATATAGCATGACATCATTGCAGTTGTGAGGCAAAGCAAGGTAAAGTTAGTTGCATGTTTATGATATACATATCTATCTGTTTATTGGACTAACTTGTATTTGCCTCCCTTGGACCTGTTGGTCGAGCTCCTCCCTTGGGTGGCCGTACCCACTGGGAACCATGGAGTTGGTTCTCACCCCACGTTGTTTTGGGGTTTTACAGGTTCGCACGTGAGCGGCGCGGCGGCGCGAGGCAAGGGCGTAGCTCCATAGATAGCGCCCTACCCCCAGAGACCAGAGCTAGCAGTACCCCGTCGACGTAGCTTAGGGGTATAGAAAATGAAAGGAATAAAATGTATTTACCTTGTAATACCTATGATGTAATAACTTAGATTGTATTTGGAAGTTGAATGTAATATATAAGGTGCGATGTAAATAAATGAATCTAATGTGAATGTGTGTAATAAAATAGGATGTGTTATATTGTGATACTTTCCTTACGCAATCATGATTGATATCTGTTCCTGGTTGGAACCATTGTAATGTACATTGTTTGGATTGCGACGCCTAGAACGTACATGGGAGACTCTGTCCGCGTATAGGGGAAACCCCGGTCCGTTCGGCGGTCTGTCGTTGGCGCCGCGACCCGGTCCAAATTGGTGGTTGGTCGCGGGGCGTGACACCCTTCTCGATAACGCACAGCGTCTCTCGCTCGCAAGCGTCGACCCAATCATCACTGGGCGGAGTTCTCAAATGGGACTTCGCACACACTCCATCCAGCAGCAACTAAGACCCCAAACCACTACAAATCCTCGGGTTGGGTCCACAACACACTCGGTATACTACCAATTACATGGCCTCACACGTGGCACTCCACGTTTCCGGGTTGTAGCTCGGACTACTGCCCCGACCAAACCTCTGCCCTACCCGTAGGTATCGGGCCACTGTCACACACAGCTGACTGCACCTGTCCACATGGTCCTAGGCTCCATAGTCCACAAATGGTCCAGGCACGGATCGTCCCCAAGCAATAGCCGCCATCGTCGCCACATGCGACACGCTCCACCGAGCAACATATATCTCTATCGGCTCCTAAGTACCTAGTGCGAGCCACCGGCCCTACGAGTGATCCACTATCACCATTCGGTTCACCGGATCAACACGGGAATTCCAGGTTACTAAATCATCCTCATATATCAAGACTCGACTCTCGCAATTAAGCACTCACATTGCCCAGAGAGTCAATCAACCACATCCACCTCGGTCACGAGCCCTACCCTTGGCTCGCCACCAACAACTCGCCTGTATCGCCTAATCACCTATATACACTTTGATAGGTGATGGACTCTCACAACACAAGCATGCTAGGGTAACCCTACTTACCCACATCTTGGTCCTTACTATACTCATGCATAAATAGTAGTAAATGACCTACAATAAAAGCAAGCAATGCACCAACTTACATCATGCGGACGCATATGATTGCTTCAATCAAATTACATCTGCTCCGACGTTGTCAGTAGCAGTAGGTTCCCCAACCTGGGTCTCGTATCCATGACTACTCGACACATGCCGCGAACCCTCCGGTTGCCCTTATCGGGTGTATCTTCCCACAAGCAGCGCACTTCGCCGCGCCTGCTGGAAACCACGACAGATAACACATCCCGAAAAGGATTGGGTAGAAGACATTTCCAGCATTCGGGATTGTGATTGCAATTGTCTAGGGGGTCGCCTAGAGCCTGATTGACCACTCGAATTGTTCCTCGGTCGCAACAATCCCGTCTCTAGCTCGAGAGATTCATGCTCCTCCCGCATGAAAACATCATCTTGCTCCATCCACAAGGTCCGGTCCAAGATTTCGGCAACGTTTGCAATTTAAGAGAGTGCACAGCTTTGAAAATTTTTCGACCGAAGTCCCCATACAACCTAATTGGCCTTGCCAATGCCATTTCGCACCACAGACGGGACGCATTTCAGGATTTGGGAGAACTCCGATCATACTCCCTCACCAAGCGGTTTTCTTGCTGCAGCTTCCTAAAACCCGTCTTGAAGCTTTCTCTTTTCACTGTCGGGGCAATAAGCAGAAGATACCAATCCTCAAACTCTTCCCAAGTCATAGGAGGAAGACTACGCGATCAGTTATGCCAAACATCTTTCCATCACACCTTCACCGACTGTTCCACACAATGCGCGGCTAGGCACACCATGTCCCGCTCTAAGGTGTATAAATCCTCAAAGAGAGTTTCCATGGAACCGATCCACATTTCCACAATCCACGGATCCACACTCACCATCAAAGATAGGCAGATTAAATTTCCTGAAGGTCATGAGGGCCGCCAAAGCTCGCTCCCTCACCGCCTCCCGCATCGTACGATTGGGAATCGAACCACCCGACCCCGACGAAAAGGTCTTCGCCGCAACTCTCGGCTGTACATGACGAGCCGCAACTGGTGTGAGATCACCAACTGATTCCACAGTTTCTTGGAGCCTCTTGATCCACTCCCTAATCTGCTCACCGCGATACTGCTCTACTCCAATGAGCACAACCAACTGTCCACGGAGCTCCCTAACTCCTCTCGCTGTGAACCACACGGGGCCACGCCGACCCCGCACGTTCAGACCCCACCAGACGTGTAGCACACTGGACCTTTGCAAATTGCGAGGTTCGAGTGTTCGATTTGTATTCCGAACTTTTCCACACTTGGTGGAGGGCCGTCGATGGCATACCGGCCTAAAAGTTCGATCTCGACAGTTTTGGCTGAGTCCTGAGAGTTTTTACTCTCGGGGATCGATCCCTGATAGGAGAGACCGGTCCCCCAGTGAACAGTGCTGCGCAGCCGGCGAGGCAACCGGTCCCTGGCAGTCGAGACCGGTCCCCGAGCACGTCTGCGCGGGGAGAGACCGGTCCCGCGCAGGGAGAGACCGGTTCCCGAACGTTGGATTTTCGGGGGCAGGCTGAGAGACCGGTCCCAGGTCGGGGAGACCGGTCCCTCTGGGCGAAAACTGCCCAGACCGGGCTGATGTAAATTTGAGTTTTTGAGGGGCCTATGTGGATTTTGTTACTTTAGAGGCTATAAGCAGCCTCTCCTCCCCTCTCACTCTCATTTTCTCTCCCTCACACTCTTCCTACACTTCTAGAGAGAGAAAGGGAAGGAGAAGAAGGAGAAGGAGAGGAGAAGAGCTTGCTTGGAGGCCTTGGAGCACCATCTTCTTCCTCATTTCCCACCTTTGGAGGCTTGGAGCTTGCGGTTGGAGCTTTGTGGAGGATCAAACTTCAACCCTACTTGGTTTTGAGCTTGGATTGGGGCTTCTCTTGAGGTTGGTAGCTTGTAATCCCCATTTGTTACATGCTTTCCTAGGTTTTACTAGATGAAACCCTAGATTTTGGGATTTAGGGTTTATTTTGGGGGTTTTTGAATTTGGGGGCTTTGGAACCAAATTGATGGGTTTAGAACCTTTGTTTAGGTTAGATTGGAAGGACTCTAACTCCCATTTGGAGATCGTGAGAGCCTCCTTCGCAATCGGTAAGTTTTCTCCAACCCTAGCTTGAGAAGCTTAATGATTGAGCTATTTGCTCTTCGTTTCGTTTGGGTGACCCTATTTTTGATGTTTCTAGGGTACTAGGAAGCTTGTGGATACCTTCGTTCGGCGAAACGAAGAAGTCGATTTTGGTGGGTTTGACTTCATGAAAATGGGGCAAAATGGCCCCTATGCCTTCTAAACTTTTTGTAAAGTATTTTTGAATGCAAATTCATGCTAAACATGATTTATATGAATTTTAGAACACTTAACATGCATGCCTCATGTATCGTAAAATTTGTACTCCATATAGTAGAGCTATATGTGTAGATTGCATGCATTGTGGATAGTGCTTGGTTTTGCAAGTTGAGAACATGTCTCCATGCTAGAATTGAGTGAACTATGCATCATGAACATATTAATGCCATGCTTGGGACTCGTTGAACAAAAGTGTCATAAAGGGGCACTTGGAATTAGTAAACTATGAAAATGCAACTTAGAGACATGATGATAGGCCATTGTACATCTGCTATATATTCCATGTTAGAGACATGATGACATAGAGATAGGCCTTTGGGGATATTCGATACATTCCATGTTATTTGACATGAGGACTTGGTATTTGTGACTGGACGTACGACTACTTGCCATTGTGCTCATTCGCACATGCTTGTGAGGGTCGCTCCCTACAAGCCGGCACTCCGGAGATAGCCATCGCGATTCATATTCGCCGTGCGGGATTGGGCGCCGAAGTGGATTGCCGTGGGCCAGGCTCATTCCTAGGGTGGGAATAATGACTACCACGGGGCCATTAGGCTCGGCACCGGCCAGACAGCCTACGGGTGAGTCTCAGGGCCATAGACAGCCTTCGGGTGGGTCTCTTCAGATTTGACTTTGAGCACTCATTGTGACATGTGGACAGATGATGACTTAGTGTACTACTTGGACATTGACTAGAGAAGTAAACAACGGAACTTTACTATTTCGCATTGTGAACATTATGATAGTTGGAGACTTTTACTTCATGTATAGTTGTTTCATACTTATGATAATTATGCTAAGTAGAGATATCATGTTGTAGTAAGTTACATTTTTTTTTTTTTACTTACCTTTTGCTTTTCTACATTTATAGTCGCTGACATGTTTTGCAGCTTTGGGCCTCGTGGTGCATTCACTGAAGTCAGTAATTGCCCACTGGGAACTATTTTTAATAGTTCTCACGCCCCTGTTTTATGGTTTACTTT
>NW_017893596.1:0-2959 GCF_001540865.1 Ananas comosus
TGAGTATTAAGTTCATGGCACTAAATAAGTGCACGTGGTTTGAATCATTATAAATCATGCTTGCACTGCACATAGTATTTAATGTATTCTAAGTTCGGGGCACTAGCTAATTAAATAGGTTGTTTGAATCCTTATAAATCATGCATGCATTGCACTTAATATTTAATGTATTCTAAGTTTGGGACACTAAACAGATGATTTGAATTGGAAGAGCACTAATGTATTCTAAGTTCGGAATACTAAATATTAATATATTCTAAGTTTTGGGTACTAAGTTCGGAGCACTAAATATGTGGTTTGAATTTTTATAAATCATGCATGCATTGCACATAATATTTAATGTATTCTAAGTTCGGAGCACTAAATTAATGTATTTTAAATTCAGGACATTAAATAGGTCGTTTGAATCCTTATAAATCACGCATGCATTGCACATATTATTTAATGATAAATATTTTAAAATATGTATAATTTGATAAACAAAATGCTTACTATCTAAGGTTCTATATATTAAAGATCATAAAATTTAAAAACTTATTATGCAATCATCAAGTAAATCTAAGAATCAGCAACATATAAAAAGTCATTAATTGTTTTTTCTGTAAAGTAACTGTCTAAATTTATGACTTTTTTTATTTGTATTTTTGAAATATCATAGAATACAGTCACTATGCTAGATTTTGACCTAGTTCATGAAATGTAGTAATGCATTGGAGCAGGTAATTATTTCTCCCTGGACTGAGGGGTGTAAAGTGTGGGACCCATGTCCCAATCCAAGGGCTCTCTCCACTTGGAGAATGTTTGTGCTTAGAGAGAGAGAGAGAGAGAGAGAGAGAGAGAGAGAGAGAGAGGACTTTTTTCTCAGTGTATTGAAACCACTGGAGAGAGAGAGAGAGAGAGAGAGAGAGAGAGAGAGAGAGAGAGAGAGAGAGAGAGAGAGAGGACTTTATTTATCTCATATGTATTGAACACATTGGAGATTTGAGTGAGATGGTTGGGGGAAAGTAGGTCATTCCTTTTAAGATAGCAAGATTGGATTTTTGATGGTGACCATTCACTTGTGAGCAGGGATGCTCAATTTGTGGAGTCCACTTACTTCTTGGATTGGGTCCAGTAGATTCTTAATTGACCCATTTGGCCATGCATTAGCCAAGGGAAACACCATGTACCATGCATTGCCCATGTCAAAGGGCCACTAGGCACTTTTTACTCTCTCTCTCTCTCTCTCTCTCTCTCTCTCTCTCTCGCACAAGAGAATATTTGAACTCTCGACCTATCAGTAGTTTTATAACAAATGAGGACTTTTTTTACTGTAAGATGCGTAACTCTTTAAAATTTGTCGACTGAAAAAAAAAAGAAGAAAAAAACTCGATAATAACTTGTGCTATCCGAGTAAGTTAGTGTCATGTCGAAAACAATCTAGTCTAATAAAGAAATAAAAAGGTTATCCTTCACAAAGCAAAAAACTATATATCTTTGATTACTACTACGTACGTAAATGGATTCTGCGTGGTAGCGAGTTACCCGTGTCACTAAACTGAAGTAGCTTGGCTAAAGAGACTTTGGCTTAGTCAAAAGGCTAAGTGACTTATTTACTCACAAATATATACTTAAGGTGGATGTACAAGCTATGCACATGCTACATAGTAGTTTGTCCCATCATCAATGATTAACATATAACTCTCTTATTACTATTTACCTAGCTAGCTCAATAATCTAACACAAGGCTAAAACAAAGGAATAAAGGACACTAAAACTTACTTTATATATAAAAGTACAATAGTGTAATTAAGATGAAACATTAATCATATCACTCGCATATATTCCAACTCTTTTGGCATGGTCTTCGCACTCGGGGTGTATTTGATTCATGCCAAAGGATGATATCAATAGAAAAATATTATTTCATAGAAATATATTTGTCCCATCATCAATGATTAACATATAACTCTCTTATTACTATTTACCTAGCTAGCTCAATAATCTAACACAAGGCTAAAACAAAGGAATAAATGACACTAAAGCTTACTTTATTATATATATAAAAGTACAATAGTGTAATTAAGATTAAACATTAATCACCCGCATATATTCCAACTCTTTTGCCATGGTCTTCGCACTGAGGGTGTATTTGATTCATGCCAAACGATGATATCAATAGAAAAATATTATTTTATAGAAATATATTTTACGTATTAAAAAGTTTTATAACAATTTACTTATTCTCATGTGGTTCGTAGATCTTGTCCTTCTGTTTGTTACCTGTAATTGTTATCTCATATCAATTAAAAAATATTTGATAATATTATTGATAAATTAATTATACGACATTATCTGTCTTTTTATATTTAATATATAATTATAGTGTTGTCTAAGCTAATTCTTTCAATAACTATTATGTGTAAAATACTAACTTATTAATATTATTATAGAATACATATTCTTCGATGCTCGAAACATTATCTGATTTTTAAATAAATTAGTATGGACTAACCTTTTCCATCTAAAGCAGCCGCATAGTAGAACAAAAGAGAGAATTAAAAAAAAAAAAAAATCATAAGTTGCTTTAACTACTCTTTATTGTTGTGGTGGGTCTACACCGCCCATATATATAATATTATAATTAAGCAAATCCTAACCGTCCAATCAAGTGGCCTAAAAGCTCTTTTTAGGGCATAGATTCTATTCATCATTGGGATAATGATTAGAATATGTTTTGTTGTGTTTACGCAAACCTCTCTACTCATGTCAACTTCATGTTTACCTTACACTATGTTTTTTGTTCTTTTTTTTGTTTGGGTTTCTCAAATACATGATAGTAACTTAAAAATACTATAATTCTAGGTAGAGGATTGTATCTACTTTAAATGATATTACAATAAGCATGATAGTGAAATTACCACAAAACCAAGGGGAAAAGTTACTAAACTGAAATTGCCAAGTAATACTAATTGAAAGG
>NW_017893596.1:3791-7415 GCF_001540865.1 Ananas comosus
TCTCTCTCTCTCTCTCTCTCTCTCTCTTTTGTGCTTTTTCCTTATTTATTTATTTATATCTATTATTCTCACTTTCATTGGGAAAAATGTTTGGTGGATTCTTTTTCATTACTATTATTTTTTTAAAAAAAATTATTTATTTATTTATTTATTTATTTATTTTTTTAGAAAAAGGTAGCAAGCTACCTGCTTCATTCATTAAGCAAAATGAATTTAGCGTACAACATGGAAGCAGCCAGGGCCTCCAGACCGAGCCAGCGTCAGAAGAACAAACAAAAACAAAAGAAAACGAGGACAGAAAGTAGACAAAGAGAAACCAACAACTCGGGACCACCAAATGGACGAAGTGAGCGCGAGAGGGTTCAAAGTGCTTCGTTCCAGCCTCTGATCAGAGAAACAACACGTTCGGTAGCCCAGGAAACGTTCAGAGCCTCATCGCCGAAGCAAATGCTGTTTCGCTCCGTCCATACGACCCACCAAATTGCCACCAAATGGGTTAAACTTTTCGATCTTAATTTGGGCTCGGGATTCTCGGAGATCTGTGTCCAAAGACTCCGAACATCCCTCTCTTCCGAATAAGCAGGCATAACGGGTCCCACTATAAATCGAAGGTATCTGACAAAAATACAGTCATGGAACAGGTGATCGCAGGTTTCAGAAAGTAACGCACAGAACTTGCACAGTTGGTCCACCGGGCACCCTCGGCGAATCAATCTGTCTGTTGTGGGTAATCTCTTTTGAAGAAGAATCCAAACAAACACTTTATGCTTGAGCGGGATATTTAGCCCCCAAAGATGGTCGTACAAAGGATCAATCTGTCCTCCATCAGTGATAAAATCGTAAAGGGACTTAACGGAAAAAATTTGGTTCGCGGTCCATCGCCATTTTGGTAAGTCCTGCGTGTTCGACGGGCTATACCTAGCGAGCAGGCTTTTGAGTAACGTAGTCTGCTAACGGGTCCGAGGATTGGTACTTGCAGCCAGGCCTTTGGTTATGAAACGTCATCTCCATCATCTTTCATTCCAGCATTGTGAGACAGTGGCTTCCTGATTTGCGATTCTGCAGAATATTCCAGGAAATCTGGTACTAAGAGGGGTTTCATCAATCCAAATGTCCGACCACCACCTGATGTATTTCCCGTCACCGAGTACGTAAGAAAGACCACATTTGAACTCTTCTTGACAGCTCATCACACTTCTCCACCACTGGGAATGCGGTCTGAAGGATCTTCCCTCATGTAACGGCCTTCTTCTAGAGTAATATAATGCGGTGATCAACCTCACCCATAACAGATGCTTCTCATTGAAGAAACGCCACCACCATTTAGCTAAAAGAGCCTTGTTCATTGCTTCCATATCCTTGATTCCCAGACCCCCATCTTTCCTGCTTTTACATATCGTTTTCCATCCAACGAGACAAGAACCCCCTGAAATTTTAGAGCACCCTTTCTAAAAGAAGGACCTTCTAAGAGCTTCAATGCGATTCAGCACCCAATGTGGCACTTTGAAAATTGCAAAGTAGAATAACGGAAGATTCGACAGAACCGAATTCACCAGGATGAGTCTCCCCCCTTGAGAGAGGAGTTTTGCCTTCCATCCATCAATGCGCATCTCGATACGGTTAACGATCGGCGTCCAATCGTCCTTCCGAAGTGCTTTGATATGAAGCGGCAACCCTAAGTAGTGAAACGGTAGTTTACCTACTCTACAGATTCTTAGGCATGTTGTCCTCTACAGATTCCACCCAACGAGACAAGAATCCCCTGAAATTTTAGAGCACCCTTTCCAAAAGAAGGACCTTCTAAGAGCTTCAATGCGATTCAGCACTCAATGTGGCACTTTGAAAATTGCAAAGTAGAATAACGGAAGATTCGACAGAACCGAATTCACCAGGATGAGTCTCCCCCCTTGAGAGAGGAGTTTTGCCTTCCATCCATCAATGCGCATCTCGATACGGTTAACGATCGGCGTCCAATCGTCCTTCCGAAGTGCTTTGATATGAAGCGGCAACCCTAAGTAGTGAAACGGTAGTTTACCTACTCTACAGATTCTTAGGCATGTTTGTCCCTACAGATTCCACCCACCGAGCATCCAAGAATCCCCTGGAAATTTTCAGAGAACCACGCCTTTCCAAAAGAAGGACCTTCAAGAGGCTCAATGCGATCAGCCCCTCAATGTGGCACTTTGAAATTGCAAAGTAAGAATAAGGGAAGATTCGACAGAACCGAATTCACCAAGGATGAAGTCTCCCCCTTAGAGAGGCGATTTTGCCTTCCATCCATCAATGCGCATCTCGATACGGTTACGATCGGCGTCCATCGTCCTTACCGAAGTGCTTTGATATGAAGGGCGCAACCCTAAGTAGTGAAACGGTAGTTTACCTACTCTAACAGATTCTTAGGCATGTCTCTACAATTCCACCCAACGAGAACAAGAACCCCTGAAATTTTAGAGCATATTTTCCAAAATGAAGGACCTTCTAAGCACTTCAATGCGATTCAGCACTCAATGTGGCACTTTGAAAATTGGCAAAGTAGAAATAACAGAAGATTCGACAGAACGAATTCACTGAATGAGCTCCCCCCTTGAGATAGGATTTACCTTCAATCCATCAATGCACATCTCGATATCGGTGTCCAATCGTCCTTCCGAGTAAAAAAATTATTTATTTTTACTCTAACAGATCTTAGGCAGGTTGTGATTCACCTAATTGGGGTTCTCCTCCGGAAGTGAAGAAGGGGGAAAAATTCCCACTCCGAAGTGGAGTGAGAGGTGCTTTGAGATTCGCGCCGGAGATACGCGCGAGAGGTTGTTTTGTGGATCGAGACCGGAGGTGAATGTTTTCACCCGCGATCCGAGCTCTCTCTCTCTCTCTCTCTTTTTTCCCTCTCCCTTGTTTTTACTCATGCTCTGCAAATGACCCTTCTTTGAGGGCTAAGTGCAAAAAAAAAAAAAAAAGCTGCGATTTTTTATGGGTGGTTAAGCAGTTTAAATATCGTCGGAGATTAGATAGAATCCATTTAGTTTTTATTATTTATTATTATATTATTATTATTGTATTATTTTTATTATGCATCATTAATCTCATGAGGAGTAGAGGGAGAGAGAGAGAGAGAGAGAGAGAGAGGTGGGAGATGAAGCTGTGACAAGAAAGAGAAAAGGTGTGATTTTTTGCAAAAGCCAAGATGTAAATAAAAAAAAAAAAGGTAAAAACTCCTGCGAGAAAACCGTTCTCTTCTCCCCCAAGCCCCTGATTTTTACTCTGCTCGAAAAAGGTGGGATTTTTAAGCCCCCTCCCCTCCCCCCACCCCCCCCCCACCCCCAACACCACCACGCTCATCATTTGCAAGCAGCAGCAGCAGCAGACAGCAGCAGCAAGAAGAAGCTCAAAATAAAACAGAGTCAAAACCAGAGAGAGACACAGAGAGAGAGAGAGAGAGAAACAGAGAAAAAAGCTGCTCTTTTATGCGAAAAAAAGCTTCGTTTCCGAAGCACAAAGAGACCTCTCCTCCTCTCCCAATCCCATCGTGCTCACGTGAACGCACTCGCCCGCTCCGCGGCGAAGCTGCTTCTTCGGATGCTCCCTCGTCCCCTCCCCCTCCCCCGCTCTATAACTCGCCGCCAT
>NW_017893596.1:7440-14224 GCF_001540865.1 Ananas comosus
ATGCCCAGTTAATTGTGTCATTGTCGCCGCAGTCAAAGCGAGTGGGTCCACGGCTCTTGGACTGTCCATTTGGATACTCGGGGGTTTGAAACTTGCTGTCCCCCGAACTACCGCGGCCGTCTTCCCTGTGGTTCCTTTAATGCCTCTGTCACGCCCTGGGACCTTCAATTGGTTAGTCGGGCGTCGAACAGAGTCGACGACAAACACTTCCCCTGTCCGCCAAGGTCACAATGTACAATTCAGTAGAGAGAATGCCAGGGAAACATACCTATGGCTTGCACGGACGGGGCACGCAAGTAGCCAAATGTGAAAGTTCTAACTAACTTCATAGCAAGTTAATGATTAACTTACCAATACATGCATCACAAATTTCCTACATTTATAATTTCATCATTATCTTTTACTCACAGCTCTCAAAAAGACCTTTTACATTTGCATCAGTTTATTATCATTCTTCATCAAAGTCAAAATGATGATTAATAAGGGGTGAGGTATGAACTAAAGCAAATAAAACCATCTCGGGTAGGTCCTGTTGTTATGCCGTACATTACGCAATGTCGGGCGACTACCATCTGGCTCTGTGGAAATAAGGGGTGAGAACTACACAAATTCCCAGTGGTCCGGCGCTGACCTCGCGACTTTCACATAGTCTAATCAGCCAAAATGAAAGTAGGAGGATAGTAACAAATAAAAATCAGTAATATTGAACTAGATATATCAATTAAAAGTGTCAAAGTAGATGATTGATGAATGGGCAAGATTTATTTCAATTTTCTCCTCTGGGCAACTGTATGCCTAGAACTCTACTATATCATGTGGGATCCTAACGATGTGGATCGAGACCGGAGGTGAATGTTTTCACTCGCGATCCGAGCTCTCTCTCTCTCTCTCTTTTTCCCTCCCTTGTTTTTACTCATGCTCTGGCAACATTAACCCTTCTTAGGGGCTTAAGTGCAGAAAAATAAAAAAAAAAGCTGCGATTTTTTATGGGTGGTTAAAGTTTTAAATATCGTCGTGAGATTAGATAGAATCCATTTAGTTTTATTTTTAATTATTATTATTATTAGTTGTTTCTATTATTTGTATTAATTATTTTATTATAGCATTCATTTAACTCTCAATGAGCAGTAGAGGGAGATGAGAGATGAGAGGGAGAGGAGAGGTGGGCGGAATGAAGGCTGCGTGGAACAAATGAGCTTAAACAAAAAGGTGTGATTTTTTGCAAAGCCAAGATGTAATAAAAAAGGAATAAGAAAGGTAAAAAAACTCCTAGTCGGAGAAAGAAGCCTTTATTCCTTTCTGGCTGCCCCCAATGCCCCTAATTACTCTGCTTCGGAAAAAGGTGGAGAATTGGTTTAAAGCGGCCCCCCTTCCCCCACCCCCCCCCGCTCACCCCCCCCACCTCAACACCACCGCATCATTGCCTTGAGCGAAGCAGCAGCAGCCACGCAGCAGCAGCAGCAGGCATAGAGAGCTAATATAAAACAGAGTCAAACCCAGAGAGCAGACACAGAGAGAGAGAGAGAGAGAAAACAGAGATAAAAAGCTGCTCTTTTATGCGAAAACAAATGCTTGTTTCGAAGCACAAAGAGACCTCTCTCTCCTCCAAGTCCCATCGTGCTCACGTTAACGCACTCGCCCGCCTCCGCGGCGAAGCTGCTTTTCGGATGTCCCTCGTCCCCTCCCCCCTCCCCGCCTCTATAACTCGATCGCCGATCCTTCCCCCCTCCCCAACCCAACTCAACCCATCTCGTCCCCTTCCTCAAACCACCCTCTCCCTCTCCCACCCCCGCGAAGCGACCCCTCGCCATGGCCACGAAGAAGGGGGGAAGCTTCCGCGTTGGGGACCGCATCGGGAGACTCGCCATGCTCCTCTCCGTTGCAATGAACTTGGTCCTCCTCTTCCGCCTACATAAAGGCGGGATCTTTGCCGACGAGGCGCCATTGCAGCGCCGCCCCGAGGAGCTCGCCCTTCGGACCTGCCCCGTCGAAATGGAAGCGGAGCGACGTGAGGGGACGGAGAAGCTCCCCCCACCACCCCGTTCCGTTGCCGAGAACGCCGTCATCAACCTCGACCAGTGAGTAATCTCCCCTTCCCCTGTTCCTTTCTCGTTTCAAAATCCGCGTTCCTGCATCGGATCCCGTCACCGGAGGTGACGGGGGCGACCTCCGGTGCGAAATGATTACCAAAAACGCCATCTTTTTCATATGGTTTATTGCCGCGTCAATGGCACTGGCCCACTCACACTATTCCTAACGACTACATATTGTCGCAGCACCTCGTTCAATTCGTACTTTTGTTGCACATGTATACGTTGTATATGCGTATGCATGCGTATGCGTATGCGTTTGCGTATGTTGTGTGTGTGTATGCAAGCTGTGTTGTATAAGAACTCGCCGGAATGATTGAGTCGTGATCCGTGCAGCGGCGATCCGACGGTGTTCGAGTCGTTCTGGAAGCAGACGGGGGAGAAGGGGACGGTCGTGATCCCCGGCTGGCGGACGATGAGCTACTTCTCCGACGCCGCCGCCCTGTGCTGGTTCCTGGAGCCCGAATTCGCCGCCGAGGTCCGCCGCCTCCACCGCCTCGTCGGCAACGCAGTATCGGGCGACGGCCGCCACGTCGTCGTCGGCACGGGCTCCACGCAGCTCTTCCAGGCCGCGCTCTACGCCCTCTCCGAAGGCGGCGACGCCCGCGACCCGCCGGCCAGCGTCGTGTCCGCGGCGCCATACTATTCGGTACAAATACCAAATTGTTATACCATCAATTCGCGCTACAACATATATTCTGTGGGTGGTGGTGGTGTGTTATCTCATATTTAATTTGTATAGCGATGGGTAATAGTTTCTTCATCAATTTGGTTTGAGCATGTCACCATCGTATTATTCCTTGTGAATAATACTAGAGATATGCATTATGTTATGTAGAGACCATGATAGTAGTGGTCCTTTCGAGTCCTAAGACATGTATCTTACAACTTTTAAATTATTCCTCCTTATTTAATTCGTGTGATGAGTTGGGACTTAGTTTTAGATCGGGGCTATTATTGCTCTTAAATTAAACTTAGTTTTCAATAGTATATATATATATATATAGATATAAAATTACTGTTTTTCCTGTTGCTGCATGATGCGTATGTTGCTGAGGGTAACACAACAGCATGGCACTGCTAATCTTTGCCTCCTAATCCTGCTAAGATACATGTGATTTGTTGTTGCGTTCATGTGCGACGATTAGTTTAAATTGAAATGGATAAAAACTGTGATTTTTACATATCATTTTTTTAGCAGTACTTGCGTACTATTTGTTTGTCGGATTTAGTGCTAGATTGGTTTTGCCTACGGTTACATGAATTGCGTAATGTTGTGCTTTGTATGCTTTTTTTTTTCTTTTTTTTTTTTATGATGTTTCAGTCGTATCCTGCGGTGACGGATTACCTCCGGTCGGGGCTGTTCCGGTGGGCCGGGGACGCGCACGCCTTCAAGGGGGAGTCGTACATCGAGCTCGTCTGTTCCCCCAACAACCCCGACGGTTCGATCAGGGAGGCCGTGCTGAGTTCTGAGGCCGGTAAGACGATCCACGACTTGGCCTATTACTGGCCTCAGTACACCCCCATAACCGATCGCGCCGACCACGAGATCATGCTCTTCACCGTCTCGAAGAGCACCGGCCATGCTGGGACAAGAATAGGGTAAGAGTCAAGTCTCTCTCTCTCTATATATATATACACACACACACACACCTGTGTAAACATGCGAAACTGCGCTTAATGTGAATCGAAATATCGGTAGGTGGGCTCTCGTAAAGGACCGCGAAGTTGCTCGAAAGATGGTCAAATTCATCGAGCTCAACACTATCGGGGTGTCCAAGGACTCGCAGCTGCGCGCAGCAAAGCTCCTGAAAGTAGTCTCTGACGGCTACGAGCTTGAGAGGGCCGACGAACACACGGATAGGCTTTTCGACTTCGGGCGGAGGATTATGGCCGCCCGTTGGGAGAGGCTGCGCGAAGTCGTCAAGGCCTCGGGCATTTTTAGCTTGCCCGAGTTCCCGGATGGCTTCTGCGAGTTCACCAAAGAAAGAACCGGAATCTATCCCGGTATGTATGTAAACTTCTGTTCAGTTTCTAACTCTTTCATCATTCTATACCTCATAACCAGCATATCTTCCCCTCTAAATGAAGGCTAAAATGTGTATTAACACCCCAGGAAGAATCTTAAGAGGCCATTTAGTTCCGACGAAATTTTCTGAAATCAGGCAGTAAAATATCTTGGCCTTGAGAGGAATTTTATTGGTTTTAACTTGGATTTCGGAGATATGCGTATTCGGCTAAATTTCCTACAAACAATGTATGGATTTGGGGCACTTTTCTTTGTCACCTGGTGTTTGTTCGTTCTTTTCCTCTTCTTTCATTCTGCGCAGCTTTCGCATGGCTCAAATCGGAGAAAGCCGAGATTGAAGACCTGGAGAGCTATCTCAGGAGCCAAAAGATACTAACTCGGAGCGGCAAACACTTCGGGGCGGGATCGAATTACGTCCGAGTTAGTATGCTGGATAGGGACGAAACCTNGGGGGGTGGTTCTTTTGTATTCTTGGGTTGTTTCCTCGTTTGGGACTATAAATTATAATTCAAATTATATATGACAATGTCTCTTTGTTATGTTCCGTGGATTCTCTACCATGTGCTTGTTGTTGTATCATAGATAGGCTCAGAAAGAAATGGCCAAATTGTGGTGTTTGATTTCATTTAAGTAAAACTAATAAATAGAGTTATTAGAGAGCGAAAAACAAAGTAGATTATTTTCAATTGTATTTGGTTCCGCATAAGATAGAGATAACTTTTGAGAGTTACATGCTTAATTTGAAGGAAAATAGATAACTAAAAGCTTAAAAAATAAAGGAAGAGGGTACTCCAAAAGATTTTGTAGCTCAAATCAACATTGTTGGCATAATGCTTCATGTAATCCAAGATTAGTTAAAGATACATACGAAGAACTGTATGAGTAGGAAGTTGATTTAATGATCTTAAGAAAGGAAAGGTGGCAAAAGGCTTAGCTTCATCTTTGGTGCACAAAATAGTAAGAGGAGGAGAACCTCCCTTTATAGAGATGGAAACAAATATGTGAAAACTACTTTTGTAACGTATATGTAACAAAAAGAAATGCATAGTAGTGAAAATTGTGAGATAATTCTTGCAAAACGCGCGTATGCTAAATGAATATGACAAACTATTTAAGGTATAAGCGGACTGTTACGACAAACGTACAAACGGAAACGAAATGACGAACACAAAATTATCAAACCATAAGTAGAAATTAAAGAACACACAGATTTACGTGGAAAATCCTTTGCAGGAAAAAAACCACGGGCGAGGGAGGAGAGAACTTCACTATCAAAACGAAAGGGAATACAATGTTCTTCAGATTTCAACCAACCACGATCACACGCCTCTAGGGCAAAAACGAAGAGAAAAATTCATAACGGGTTTCTGATCCGATCCGTACTGCGGGGCGCTCCGCCCCCCGCACTCCCCGGCGAATGTCAGTGGTGGGCTATGGGCTCGGACCGTCTCCGCTACCCACCACAGACATTCATTTTCTCTTCACAATTTAATTTTTCAATTTGGTCGCACTGCGAAGTTGTCGGCGAATCGTAAATTCGAACCTGAGTCGATAATAAATTTCGAGTCATATCTAACACGGACAAATAGTAATAAATAGCTTGTAACACCTTCGTGTAACATAAATAAAAAATAAAAAATCGCTCACACGTAATCTCTTTTGTAACGCGTATAATGTAAGATGATGATACTTGTGTAATTAATGTATAAAAAATAAGTACGATAAAACTGCTTTAAGATACGATGTGGAACACTGGTTTTCTCTAAAAGATTAAATTATTGAAGTAGAGTTTAGATGATGAAAAAATATATATATTATTAAGCGATTACAGAGAACACGATACAGTAGGTCTTCTTAAGAAGCCAATCATTTTGCCATACAATTTACTTCGATCTGTATATTATTACTGCGGAGGCATAGCATTAAATAGTCAGGTGTATTATTATCACCATTATTTATTACTCGCAATCTCCACTACAATTATTTCTAATAAATGACAAGATAATCATGCACCTTCGCAGTACAAAGACATTAATAATTGATGGTGGTGTTGGCTCCCTTTTATATTTTCTTTTTTGGATAAAATTTTTGGATGGTCCCAGGTACTACCCCTATCCAATTTGACCCCTAACTCTCAACATTAAACATTTTAATACTCTGCGATTTTTTTTTTTTTTTCGCCTTTCAGTATAGTCTCTAATTAGTAAAACAGTTAAACTTCTAACGTAATTTGTTTAAACATGTGAATGCTCGAGTAGTTTTTGTTTAACAAATATGAAATGGAAGATAAGACGTGTAGCATATATGAAATGCACTTTGAAGCCGTGTGAGTGCACAAGTAGCTTTTGTTTATGGATATAAAACGTAAAAAAATATAAGTATGAAACAGATTGTATAATAATAGGCTCACTAATACTACTAACAACTTGTTAGATTCAAACTAATACGGTTGAGGAGGTTTGTGACACTCAAATAATCCTATATCTATAAATATGAATGTTTAGTATGTAAAATGTCACAATGATTATATATTACTCTTTCGTTAAGCTGAGCTATTATTAGGTTAGATGGAGATTGTAAAACAATAACTTAGTATAGTCAACTAGGTTTTATAAATTGGGATCAATAAACATGATTATATAATAGGTATATATTTTAAGAGCGT
>NW_017893596.1:14249-37856 GCF_001540865.1 Ananas comosus
ACTAACCGCTAATTTAAATAGCAAACGAAAATGAAGAATGGGAGTCGGTCTGTCGGGTATCCCTTAGCTTTTAAAATAAAAACCTATCTATTATAAGAAATTGCAAACTCTTTGAATTCGTACCTTTTAGGTGGAGGTCTTGTAGCTATATGAAGTGAATAGTTTTAGGTGGGTTTAGTCACCCTTAGCTAAGTTTCGTATCTTTCTCATAGGTTTCTTCCATTGATTGTTGGTGACTTAACCATGAGGGAGGTTAACCTTCAGCGGTTGGTTACACTTTTGACTTCACATGTAGTTGAATTGTATCTTTTATCTATTTTGTTTGTTTTTCTTAATTCAATATTTCACTAATTTAGTTCTAACGCTTACACCTGGAATTTTTATAGAACCCGGTGGAATCACGAAAATAGACTGTGTAGTCTCCTGGGAAATCCTAGTTGTTCGCATTGGTGACGAGAGTAGGTTGTTGCTTGTTTTCTGAAGGTACTAACTTTACGTTTTTCACGTTGGTTATATAAAGAGCTACATACGTCACTAAGTCGATAGAGATGATCGTGAAAAAGTATGCGTCGTACGTGGGAACCGTTCAGGACATCTGTCTTGTATTGTTTATTTTTTTTTTTACGCGTATCTCTAACCTTATAAAACTAAGTCTTAAAACTATCATTGTCATAATTTAACTTTTACTAGTCCAATAGTCAACTAAGAACGGAAATTGCAAGGGACTGATTAATTCAGAGATCCCCACTTTAACTCACTGTCTTCTCGACGTGGTCCATTAAGAGGTATAAAACTAAAGGGACGTAAAAGTTATAATCAACGTGAATGTGACCATAACTTATGTGACCATAACTTAACCAACAAGAAAATATAACTCTCGTCGTTTGTCTCTGTTCGTCTATCTCTGTTTTCTCGTGGTGGTCCATTAGGTGGTATAAAATTAAGGAGACGTAACAGTTATAATCAAGGAGGATATGAGCATAACTCAAGACAAGAATGTGAAACTCTCGTCGTTTGTCTGTCTACCACAGTTATCCTAATCTGGTAGACTGGTATTAATATCGTTTTGTGATTTTTATGATGACTCTGTTTATAGATCTTGTAAATCTCCTAGATGATCTTTCGAGTTCGTCTACTTAAAGGGAAAATGTTGTACTCCAAAAGCAAACCCTTATTGATCGGTTAGTCTAACCGTCCTCATTGGGATGGCCAAGTAAAACTAACCTTTTGTGTGGTATGGTGATCTCTATTTCAACCCGGTTGTCTGGTTTCAATACTCTAATGAATAGATTAATTCAACTATCGGCAGAGGTATGGACCTCCTTTGTGTCGGACTCCTTTTTGTAGGTTGTTGAAAAGTTGGAACACGTGGCACTAGGAGAAAAGAAATTCGTGAGATGCGGCTAAAGACTCAGTTGTACGTTTAGACTCAATGTTGATAGGGTATTTCATGTTAATGCTCTTGATACTAGTAACTTTTGCTATAACTGTACACGAGTCTAAACTGTTAGAGTTGAAGTTCCGGGAGGTACCGAAGCTCATAAAGACCTACTAGAAGTAATCAATCCGTGAGTTTTAAAGATTAGAACTTTAGTCCTTACCGTAGAACTTCTTCGTATTGGACTTTTTCTATATGAACATTTTAGTAGATGATCTTTTAAAACATACGATTTCTCCCTTTTAAACGTTCATGTTACCGTATACAAATTCTATAATTCAATGTCTTCCCGTATATACTTTTAAGTTAAAAACCAAATGTACGTTTATATACTAAAACGTACCCGCATATAAATTTATAAAGTTCCGTTATAGTTCATCCATTATCTTTATCCACGCTGGAATATTACCCTGTTCCTTAACTTTCGTCGACGAGCGCGAAAATGGGTACTTACAAGTCTTCATCCAAAGAATCTACAACGTTGTGGGGTGTTCTAAAGATTTTGAAAGAAACTTCGGAGTCTTATTCGAAGTCGTAGGTCACGCGGGGTAGAATTGTTCCACGTGTTCGACGTACTGCTTGTACGTTACTGTTTTAAATGTATTTTGAGCTTATAGACTTATAAAGAACGTCTCCGTTCTGTTCGACGATGTCTTTGAGAATGGATACACGTTGCTATCCCAGTAAACTTATCAGTTCGTTTACGAAGTTTTATTACAAGTTCCTGCACATTTTTAGACATTTTTTTCTATTTTGATGATTCTGTATAGTGTCATAGAGTCATCTCACCTGACAATTTTCTTGTCGTTAAAACGTTTGGTTCAGATGCTAACACTATAAAACCCATCTATCAACCACGTATTATGGTATATCGCGGAGTATTTACTCGAAATTAGATAATTTTTGGTGTTTCGTAGACAGAACTGAGAAAACTTTTAAAGGACAAAGGAGTGTTCAGGGTCAAGATACTTTAATTCTATTTCTACTGTCTGCTGTTTTTATATTTCCTATATTTTAATTCCTTGAATAAGACACGTTCATCGACTGCGGTAAGTCACCGCCTGATTTTCGTCTGAACGTCTCAACAAAATTCTGTCAAAATAAAGATATGTTGACAAATTTATGTTTCACGTTTATTGATCTCTTTGTACCAATTGTTAATTTTACTATTTCGTTGAGTAATAATACTGACTTTGTTCTCTACTTCGTAGTGGGTGATGTAGTCGGAGTGTTTCTACTCTTTCCGATAGTTCTGGTTCTCGAACGTGGTGTCTTAGAGCCGAGAGTTATGTACTGACAATTTTCTTTGTACTTACTTATCAAGTCAAGTTATTTCTTTTCGTATTTATTCGTATGACTTTTCGCAAAGTTTTTTATCTATGGATGACTATGTCTATTATATTCCAGTTGTGGAGATAGACCTAACACGAATGTTTGTAGTGCATGTCTTCGTCGGTATGAATATCTCTGAAGAGAAAGTCCCTACTTGAGACTTTTACAAAAGCCTAGGTTTTGAAGGATTCATCCTACCTTCGTTATGTTTAATCGTTTTGAACGGGACACCTCTACTTTTACTTTTAAAATTTGTAACGTTCGTTGCCTTACTATCGTTGATAGTCGTCGTGTCCGTGCGAGTAAAGCATACGTCTCGTAGCTTTAGGTTTACTTCTCGTAGATTCTATTGAACTTATAGTTGTAAATCTTCTAGGTGTCTACGTTCCATCCTCTTATAAGAATGAACATCTAAACGTTTCCAGGGTAGACACCGTTGGGTATAAAATGTTTCATTCGCTTGTCGATAACTTGCCTCGTGCGACTTTCATCTTTAAGTATCACAGTTTTCGATATGCATCACTTCACACAATCGAAATGCGTTTTTATTGAGACTCCTTTCTCTATCTTAGCTAATACTAGTTCACTGCATAAGGCGTTTTCTGTCGTTGATCTTATTTTGGTCTTGTATTCCAATATTCGTCGTGTTTTCTTGTCGACGTTTATATGGTTATATCCCGTGGCTAGACAAACTTAAAAAGAAAGGGCTTAATTCCGTAAAAAAAAATAAACTTTCCGTCAAGTGTTTTTTTAGTTTATACAAGAACCTCTCAGGGGCCGAGACTAAAGAAGAGTTCGATTGTCCTTTTTCCGAAATCTTTACTATTCGGTTTATTTGTTGTGTTTTTTCGGTAAGCATCTTCAACAGTCAACAGTGTTTCGTTCTTTTAACGTTTCGTCTGGTAAGCGTTCTATCTTTACCAATCGAAAAACTCGGGACGAGTTTCTTCCACGAGAATTTGATACATATTGAGTCGGTTTATGTAATAACTTATAAGCGAGTGTTAGTTTTGATAGATGTTTACGTTTTCTTGATCATAAATCTACCGAGGGTGGTTTGTGATTTGACAATGACTTTTTGGTAAATCTAGTGTTTGTCAGATGTGATGAGTTTTGAGAAGGATTGATTAAAAATCAAAGAAGCCTGCATTAGGGATACAGGAATGTTCAAGTTTGAGTCTGTCTTTAAAGACTTTGTATTCTGTGGTTATGTTCGATTCATGTAATGGCTACTTCAAATATTGATTGATTTACCTGCTTTCGTTTTGTTCCCCCTTGGTTTCTCCATGAGTGCCAAAACGAAGGTAAACTTCGTAACCGCTTTGGCAGACATTGTATTTACCTTGGTACTATCTTACTTCTCGTTCTCTGCCTTCACGAAGTTCGTCAGACTAGACATTCGTTTATCTAACTCCAGTTTAAAATTTATTGACGTGAACTTTGACTTTGTAAGAATTAGCAGGAAAACGAAGTCTCTTACAACCAGAGAATTGTTGTCATCGTCTTATTGTAATTCTACCCTTCGTCTCTAGTGTGTGTTGTTCTAAGGTTGTGTTAATATTTTCGATGTACTTTTTGTTCCCGATAGTTCCCTTTGTATTTTATATCTTTACTGTGTCTCTGATTTATTTTAAATCATGACAACATCGATACCTCCATCTCTGTCGTTCTAGTCAAATCAGTAATTACTGTTACCATTGTAGTCATGTCCTTTGTTTCTGTAGTTGCCGAAATGGCTACTTTCTCTATGTTCTCTTGTATCCAATCGTCTTGTTCACTGTACTACCGACGTTTTTTTCTTCTTATTGTTACATTGGTTTACCTTACAACCAATATATTTTATTCTCTTTACCTTAAAATATCACTAAGGTAACTTATCACCGTTGATGATTAAATTTTTTTTTTTAATGTATTGTATCACGCTACGACCACCACTGTCGTTTATGTCATCATAGTTATCTTAGTCATCTTCAATACCACCATATACACTAATCTCAGACTATGATGACCGTCGTCAACCGTTTTATTACTCTTACCGGATCCAGTCTTACACTCTAATTCTTCAAGAAAGAGACTGATACAAAGAGTGGTAAATGATAGGAGACGTATACCCGTTTTGGTGTAAAGAATATGATGAAGAAAGAGTCCGTATAGGAATGTTGTCATTTGAAGTCTTCTAGCTATAACTAAGAGACCTCAATTTACGTCGAGCTTTTCCGTTATAACTGATGATTGGTTGTAAAGACTACACAATTATAGTACCGACCTCTCGTAGAACTACATCCAGTCTTAATCTTCGTTGTTTCCGTTTGGGTTAAAACCCAGACAACGTGGTTCTCGTCGGTTTCTAAGATCTCGCCTTCGTGGTTTAAATCGTACGTACTCATCTTGACTACGATGTCTTGACTCGTCGTATCTTTTGGGACGGTTTTACCCTCAAATGAATTATCACACATTTTATTATTAATTATTGGGTAGATCCCATCCTTTTAAACAACGAACGTCCGGGACGTGGACCACGTTGTAGTCGGGTTCCTGTCGTTCCCTAGATGTCAGGTATGTAGGGTTTGGAGTTAGGTGTGGTAGGTCACTCAATGTCGGGAAAAAGTACATTTTTTACAAAAAAAACCTACCAACCTATTACCTTACTCTCTACACCTACAACCTAGTGACGGTCGGTGTTCGACTGTGTGATCCGCGGACGTTGTCAAAGAGGATTCTATATTTTCATATTTTACCACTAATTTCATTCGTATACGACCCTCAGATCCTGTCTAAGTCTTGCCGAATGGACTAACGTATAATAGACCTCTAACTCTTTAGTTGCGTACGAAAGCAGAAGGTCCTAAACTGTTCACAAGGAAGTCAACTCTACAGGTTAAAAAGTAAAAGGGTGTAAGTGGAAATCCGGGTTTGACTGATAACGTTTATTCTTTAAGGTCCTTTATCGTCAAAACTTTTCCATTAACGACGGTTTTATATTTGTGGTACATAATCAAAGTTATGTTCATATAATTTTTTTTTTCAAACTCATTATTGATGGATCGTATTTTCGTTTCTGACTTGTTGTTAAACTTCAAATTATAGTGTTTATTGAATATGTACTTGTCACTAGGTGATTAGTTGTTGTTTTTACACGAAGGTTTTTCTACTTCTGACTTGTCTATTGTGGAGATAAGTAGTGGTTTATACATGTTGATTGTCATCATCGAGTAAAGTGGTTTCAATTGAGGTTTGTTGTGGTTAGTGGATATTTAGGTTGTCTTGATTTCTTTAAGTGTGTTATTACCATGTTCTACTGATTTAATATGCGTATAGATTTATCCTACTCTTATCTAAGGACCAGTTGTGGTGTTCAAAATATGTTCATTGGATTTCATATCGAAGATGGTTCTTTTCCAATGGGATTACTCTTCTATGTTTGTTCTTTCGTTTTTTGTTTTGTTATGTTCTTTAGTTTTTTTGTGGTTTTTTTTTTGTTTTTTGTGCCTTTTTTTTCACGTTTTAGTCGTACGTTTATTTAGTTTAAACCCATGGTTTCTTTTTTGATTGGAGTCTTATAACTACAAGATCTTGGGATTTTTCCTATCTAAGTCCTCACGAATATCTACTTTGAGGTCGTAATCGATAAACAAAAGAACTTCCTCGTCGGTTGTTTGGATTTTATTCAGAAAGTTGACAGCTTTCTTTTACTCGACGACGTCTAAATTATCTAAATCTTCCTCTGTAGTACTCCGACTACTGTCCTTTCTGCGTTTCTTCGAGAAGTGGTTCCGCTGGACGTCTAAGAAAATACGGTTGCAGACGTTGTAGTTCTTTCTATAATGTAATGCTCCAGGGTAGTTGTTGAAGAGTTTTTTATAAAAGTTTGTGATAAAGTCATAAAATATAATTTTCGCTTTTCCTCTTTTTTTTTCTTTTTTTTTTCGAACCTTTGAAAGTTTTTAACGTAAAGGTTTTTGGTTTTGTTTTTATAAGTTAACTAGTATTCACTCTTTTTTTTAGGTTTCTTACTTCTGCGTGGTAGTTGTATAAAGGTCAGTCAATTCTCTTAGTTTTCGAAGTTCGGTCGATTGACAAGTACAAGTTTGAGGTGGACCGATTCTTAATACCTTTATCTCTGTTTTTGGTACGGTTTAAGTCCGTTTATAACATTCGGTCAGAGGAAAACGTGACGGTCGTTTGCGAAACTGTTAACTTCTGATCATAGTCAATGAGGGAGGCCAAATGCAACTAGTCTTGTATTACTGTTTTCTCAGAAGTTATCAAGCTTGTACGAATGAACCCGTAATCATCAATTGACAACCTTCTTCGTTCTAATTTTTTTGTCTATATCTTCAGTAATTGAATTTTATTTGGTGAACACCTTCAGCGTTTATTTATCTTTTGATTTTCTTGTGTTCTTTTATCTATTGACTAAATAGTTCAGTTGTTCGTGAGTTTCTCAAGTTAACGTGGTTAACGCTCCAAGATTTAGTTGTCGAGCAATTAAGAGACGGTCGTTACGTTAGTCGTAGTAATATTATCCTGTTGTTACGTTAGATTTTGTTCTTCTGCTGCCGTACTTTAACCATTAATTGTCCTGTGTACCCGAAATAGGACGGTACTCTTGTCACTGATTAATAGACCTACCATCTAACCTAGTAAGTAAATCTAAGACTTGTTGATTCCAGTGATGATCTTCAAGTTTATGATTAAATCTTAAAGAGGATAAAACAATCCGGTCGGAATTTAGGAAGATAAAGAAGTCAGTTCAATCTTCTTAGAACTCATTGTATATCGGTAGGAACTGAAGATGTTAATCCAGTTTGATCGTTCAGTCTTCGACGGTGGTATTCCTTTTTACCGTGTGAGTATACAGTTTGGATAGAAAACGGGACTGAAGTTGTTCATTCTTTTGTTTCTTCATGGAAAAGTCAAACTCGGTAAACGAACTTCTGGTAGTGTATACGTAGTTGCTCCATGAGGCGCCTCGATTCCTCTATAGGATGAAGGATAGGTTTTTACGTTGTTCTGTCCTATTCATTATTCCTTAAGGTTAAGTTCAAGAAGGTATTAAAGGCGTTAAGTTGTTTAGATAGTCCGGAATCGTATTCGTTTTCCAATTTATGTTTTCTTGAGGAAAGTGAAATCGGATACAGAGTTAATGGGGGACGTACTTTTTAACGTACGTAAAGAGTGAACATAGAGTTTGACCGTTTAAAAGTCTATAACAACTTAAGTTTACGTTTCGTAACGTTTTTACTCAACCACTTATTACAAACATCTTATACTACTACGTCTTCTTGGATTTTATTCATAACAGGTTATCGAACGATTAAAACCATCGCTTTTATTCTTTTGTTTCTCTAGAAAGCGTATTAAAATATAATTAGTATAAACAACGTTCAATCTCTTTACAAGTTTATACCTGCGTGTACCATACGGTTGAGTAAGATTTCATCAAACCGTTGATTTAAGTTATTAGTAGGGTTAAAAGGTGGGTTAAACTCCACCATTATTTCTCGTCCCAGTAATACTCTGCTCAATTTTACGTCAAGATAAAACAATTTAAATATGTCGTTTATTTTATTCTAGCTGTGACAATGGAGGGACGACAACGCCCCCTTCATGAAGTTCGATAGGCATTCTTCGAAGTCTTTCCCTTAGCGGAGCCGACCCTTTCTCGTTTGCTCGCTGCGGTAGCTGCTTTAGTTTAGGGAACGCTTCGAGCTTCCTCCAAAGGCTTATTGTCTCTTGTTGTGTTTGCCAGAGTCCTTGGGATTCTAGAGGAGCTAGGGGCGGCTGGATAAGAGGTGGTGCTTGTGGTTTTGGACGGCTTGCTCGAGGGCGAGGCGGCGGCGGGGCGACCGCTCGCGGGACTGCTTCCCCACCTCGAGCCGCGCCAGCTTCGCCGCCGGTATCCTCCCCAGCCTAGCCTTCCGCTCCGCGCGCTCCTTCGGCTGCGGGGACTGCTTCTCGCCCCGCTTCGCCCCCAGCCGCGGCAGCTCCCGCCTCACCTCGAGCTGCTCGCGCCGCCTCCGCTATTTTCTTCCAAAATTTACATAAACAAAACCATCACTGATATAAAGTGATTTGCCTTGCTTCAAGTTTCCAAAACATTAAAGAAAGTTGTCTGTCCAAGAATATCCTTTCTAATTTCCCTATGGACTGTCTGGCTGAGGGTAAAAACGAAAAAATAACTGTTGAATTCAATCCTCAACCACATTTTATTCCAAAGTAATTGCATAAATTTACATAACAATACACCACTGATGTAAAAAAAGAGCCAATCTGCCCTAATCAGGGGTGAAAGACGATTTCATCATAGAACAATTAGATTTGCTTGTGAAATTCACAAAGTAAGGCCAAAGTGACTTTCATACCTTTTAGTTTGATGTTGTTGTTTCTAGATATACAAGGCCCATCAAGTTTCTTATGCCTTAACTTTTCTATGCTCAATACTCATTACTTGATTTATCTGTTTCTCCCAGTTTCTTTTACTTCTGTTTATTTAGCCTTACCATATTCTTATTTTCCTATCGTTTTGATGTAGATAATTTGTAGAATTGCAGCAGAATCTATTCCTCGGGTTGCAGTAAACATTGCCTTTGTGATTGGTGCACTTTGCATGGTATGATCTAATGGCTATCAAAATTATCCATTTTACTTTAAGTATTTTAAAAGGTTCTACATAGGTATAGAACATAAAGAGAAAACTTACTGCCTTTTGTAAACCCACAATTTGGATACTTCGGCAATTCTTATTTAGTTCATGTTTGGTGTGGAAAGGGCTGAATATTAAAAGAAGAGACGGCGACAGGAAATGAAGGGGAAAAAAACTAATCTATTAAATGCAGATAACAAGCTGCTGAATGACTAGGAGGAATTGAAGTGTTAAATATGAAAGATGGGAGAAGATAGAGGTGCCACAAAATATTAGAAGTTAGAACATAGGCTTTCCTAACAATTCATAAGTATAGTTATAGCAATATATGGTATTACAGTATTACACTATTTACTGTAGGCAACTAGATAGTGAGGTCGCACATGAGAGAAATTAAGCACTTAAAGGTTGCCAACACTCTGCTGTATAATATGAATAATTATGTTGTTCACTCTTTCCAGCTTTCTTATCATTTATTGATTCCTGTGAACTATTCTCATAGTAAATCATTTTTTTTTATCCCTCACCCTTTTTTTACCCTATTATTGTCATTTTCGCTTTCTGCTAGTTGACTTATTATTCTTTCTATCATTTATCAGGCTGTTCCTCCGACGGCTCATTTAGTAGTTTCTGCTGCATCAGACTTTCTTCTTAAATGGTTATTTGAGTATGAGCATGAACATCGACAGTGGTCAGCTGCTATCTCTTTGGGATTGATATCAAATTGTTTTCATCCTACCGATAAAAAGCAAAAGTTCAATGTCATAAATGGACTTCTTAAGGTACATTGTTATGTTGCTTTTCCCTACTGACTTTCCTCATTTAGCAGCAAAAATTGCATGTGCCGATATGGTGCATAACAATATTGTCTTGCCACTCTAGATCTCATAGATTTTGAAGATCTTTTATTTAAAGCATTAAAAAGTTTTAGTATTATTTCAGGTAGTTCGCCCGTATTTTACTTGCCAGTGTTAGCTTGCTGCAGGATTTTAACAATTACTAGCCTAGGAAGTTAAATTCTAGGCTAAATAGCTAGAAATAAATCCATCACTTATCTTAAAAGATAGTTTTTAAGTTGGCTAAGGCTAAGAAAATGCGGCAATTTGATCGTTCATAGGGTATGACCGCCAATTTTAAACAGTTAAAACTCTGGAAACTAACATTCCATTTCTTACGGTTTTTTAATATTTTAAACTAAAGATTTTCAAAATTTACGAGATCTATTACAAATTGCCATACTTAGCAGTTAAACCTTCGAGATAGTAGCTTTTGCTGAATACTCTTACTCCCACTAGCATGAGTATTCTCATATCATCGGCCTGAGTTATATATATATATATATATATCTCTCTCTCTCTCTCTCTCTCAACTCGACTTTATGATAATTATCGTAAACATGAGAAAACGATAGCTAAAAAATCGGCAATCTAGATGTGAAATTAGTTAAGGTGGAAAATCGGGTATGATAAGTTAGTTGGTGGGTGAGTTGAGATCCCACTGGTGGTGTTTTGGAATTCCTTGGTGATAGTTGTATTGGTATGTTAAAAAGTAGGTTACCAATTTTTGAGCTATCGTTTTCCCGCGTAGAGGAGAAGAAGAAGAAGGACGGGAGAAGATATATATATATATATATATATATATATATATATATAAGAGATCGAGAAGGGACATATATGTGTGTGTGTGGTTCTTGGATGATTTCCGTACCCATTTCTTTCCACTGGGAAATGAAACATACAAAGTTATTTCTTTCGTTCTCGTCTTCTTTAAAAGTGGATAGGGTTGAATTATGAAAGTATAACTGTTAAATATATAAATGAANGTACGAAGGGCTCTATACTCATAAGAGGAGAGAGAGAGAGAGAGAGAGAGAGAGAGAGAGAGAGAGAGAGAGAGAGTAGGGCTTACTATACTCCTATGTGTATAGAGCCATTCGTATTCATAAATTGTTTTCTATATATGATGGAGCTTCTGAATTGACGATCCACTCCGTTAAATATGATCTAGAGTATTTGAAACATGTAAAAATAAATTGCGTAATTTTTCGAAATCATAATAATGTCCAACAAGCGGTCATAAAATAATTCGTCAAAATTGAACGACGTCCTAAAAATGGATGATCGGATCCTTCAATTTAAGATCAGTGTTATTGATCTTTATTTAGATAGTGAGTAGAATTTTCTATAAAAAATTCAACTGATTCCGATTCTCTTACATCGTTAAACTAACAAATATCTCATACCAACCGTTAAAAATTATAAATTTTAGATTTTTTTATTGTAAAATAAATAATGTCAAAAAATTATAAAATTTGATTTCTAAAAATTTTAAATACTCTACATAATATTTAACAATATAAATTATTGATTTTGAAGTTCTATCATTAAAAATAATTTATAAGTATGAAAGGGATGGTACTCGTAAGAGTCCAGTAGCTGGACTCATATATAAATACTAAGTTGGAATGCTTAGTTTGCTCCTTTGATTTGTTGTTTTGCAACCTCTTGACGTATTTTAGTGGACTAAACCTCTCTTTCTACATTGAATTATTTTAACTTGACCCTAACGAAAATGAAAAGACAAATAAAATAAGAAAAAGTTTTAATCAACCATTTAAGTGTGCACAAGTGCAGCTCACGAAGTTTGCGTGGGACATGGAATTATTAATTTCACTTTAATTTCAGGTCAAATATTAATTTAGTGACTGAGAATTAGAATGATCTAATGAATTAAATATTTTTAGAAGGATATATATATATATAGAGCTGGCCTCCTACGTTTTCGAAAATACGAAAGTCTTCATACTTGTAAATTTTTTTTTACTATGCGACTTTCAATTCGACGATCGATTCTGTTAGACATGATCTACGTTATTAGAACTATTTAGAAATCAAATTTCATAATTCTACACCGTTAAACTTACAAACGTGCCACATTGACCGTTAAAATAGTTATTTTTAAAACACTTTGATCACTCGGTAAATGATGTAAAAAAATTATAAAACTTGGTTTCGAAATAGTTCTAATAGTGTAGATCATACTTAACGGAGCCGATTGTCGAATTTGATGTCCTATCATCGAAAATAATTTACAAGCACACGAAGGCCTCCGTTCTGTCAAAAGCGCAAGAGACATACTCTTTATATGTAGAGAGTCCAGCTACTAAACTATTAATAGTATCGAGGGCTTGGTGCTATCGAGTTTTCCTCTATATATATATATATATATATATATATAGAGAGAGAGAGAGAGAGAGAGAGAGAGAGAGAGAGAGAGAGTGTGTCTGGCTGGGATACTATCAATAGCACAAAGCATTTGGTGCTATCAAGTTTTCTACCGTTAGATTTACCTCTTTTATCATTTTCAACCGTTAGATTATACTATTCAACCAACCACCCACTCAACCCTAGGGGGCCCACATCATCCTAACCGTACATCTTTTAATCTAATGGTAGAAAACTTAATAGCACCAAGTCATTGATGCTATTAATAGTATTCCAGCTTAGTTATATATATATATATATATAGAGTCCGGCTACTATGCTATTAATAGCACGAAGCACTTGGTGCTACCAAATTTTCCGCCGTTAGATCTACTCTTTGGATCATTTTCACCCGTTAGATCATACTATTCAACCAACCACACACTCAACCCTAGGGGGTCCACATCATCCTAACCACACATCTCTTAATCCAATGGCCAAAAACTTGGTAGCACCAACGACTTGGTGCTATTAATAGCATAGTAGCCTAGTTCTATATATATATATATATATATATTCGAGAAAAAGGTACTTGGAATATTGGATCAAAAAAGCATGAATGAACTGATTTCTTTTGCTTTAGTCGGAAATATCAAAACACGTTATCAATAATATTATCAGTGAACAAAAGTAAACTCCTCCCTAACCGAACACCCTGCCCCACCTACACAAAATCAAAACAGAAAAAGAAGAATGTGTAGGACTTCTTTTATTGCTTCTATTATTTTTTGCACTAAAATCTATCCATCATTTCACCACTGCACTGTCTGTTTTATACTGGCTATTTGTTACTCACAAATCATGGTCTCAGGTAATCTGTAGCAGTGAAAGTCATCTTGTGAGAGGAGCCTGTGGAGTGGGACTGGGTTATGCTTGTCAAGATCTTCTCACTAGGGTTGAAAGTGCTTCTGATTCAAGTCCAGAAGGAACTATGAGATTTGATGAAGCTGCATTACTTGACAATATTGTTGGTACTTTGTCTGTTCTAATATGCCAACTTTGTCCTTCTGTATCTGGTCCTTTCAGAGACCTTGGTGAGAGCTTTCCACTGGATAAGTATGGAATTAACACTTCAGAAGGATCACTTGAGGACAATGATAACTTGGACTTGGAAGAAGATGCTTGGGGTGTTGCAGGGCTTGTCTATGGTTTGGCCCATTCCGTTTCTGCCCTATACAAGGTTGGGGCTTATGATGCTGTGATAAAAATAAAAAGAATGTTAACATCATGGCTGCCATATGTGGACATGCCTGATCAAATCTCTATTTGGTTCGATGAAACTACGAAAATACCCCTCTATATTGGTTCGTGTTTGGCTCTTCCCTACGTTGTGGCTTTCTGCCAGAGAGTGGAACTGATCGATGATGATGATTTGAATGTTCTTTTCAATCGTTATACGTTTCTGGTATCTGAACTTTTGAAATTTAAGAAATCTGGAACTGCATATCAGAATCTTTTGTTGGCATCCTGTGTTGGTGTGGGTTCACTCCTTTCTTGTATTTTGAATGATGGGGTCCACTCTTTGAGACTTGATGATGTCAAATGCCTTCTGGATACCTTTAGGTGTATTTACAGCAACCCTTACCCTCCGTTAGTCCACTTGGCTGGGATGTTTGGAGTCGTCAATGCTTTTGGTGCAGGCGCTGGTGATCTTACTAACACATGTTCTCAGCCCATTAATTTGCAGACAAACTATGAGCAGGTCGCTCTCTCCCTCTCTCCCTCTCTCTCTCTGGGCCTGTTTGGCCCTGCTCTATGTTTTTCTGTTGGCCGTACCTTCTAACTAGAAGTGGCTGCAGCTGAAAGCAGAAGTAAATTCGGGGCCAAATAGTCTCTCTCTCTCTCTCTCTCTCTCTCTCTTTCTCTCTCTCTCACTCTCTCTCGTGTGTTGTGTGCGTGTGTGTGTGCTGTCATAGCTCAACTTTATCTTTTCTTTTATTAACCAGTCTGTTAATCTTGAAAAAACAGGAAGCATCTTTTATTAGGGGGCCTATACTAGCATGCCCTGCTTGTGAGACACTTTCCACATCATTGGTTCAGGAAATATTTCTTGTCTCCAAGGACTCTAAGGATCAAGCTATGCAAAATTTTGCAGCATGGGCTATTTCCTTTTTGAGAAATCGATTGTGGCCGATGGAATCTGATGGTGTGAATGGTTCGCAAAGCAGCTCCATTTCTCAAAGTTTTCCTGAGGATGCCTTAGTTTTAAAGCTAAGCTTATGGTTAAGGGATATAAACTCTGATAAGGTTTGTTTTATACTTAATGCAAGTTTATTACGTACCTCTGATCAGTGTATTCTTCAATTGTTGGAAACATCAGGTGCTCATATGTTTCAATTTTGCTCACTTCACTTTTTGTACTTTGTAGTCCCTGTTAACAAGAGCTCATATTAACATTATGCAGCTTCTTGGGTAAGCCACAAATCATAGTAACAAAGCATGGATATGTAATCATTCCTCATGCAAAAGAATAATTAAATATGAAAAGATGAACTGGTCACTTTGTTCCTGGTTTCTGTTTTCAGTTACTATATTACCTAAACTGAACTTTGTATTAATGTCCGTACTGAGAATTGAGAACTTTATTTTGCTTTAGTATCACAACATATACCTAAAGAAAACTAATAAATAGTGCAGCCTTGTGTTCTAAGGCTCTTTGGCTATTTTTAATGGTCTTTAGCTCAATTTGGTGAAAGGAAGGGTACAATGAAAGGATCTATAGAAAGTACTGGAGGTTCATAGGAGTTCACCATATAATAGATACCATAGTCATTTTTATACAATTTGTTATGCATCAATAACCATCAGTAAATTTAGGCCACCTAGAGGTAGTACCAAATAGTTAAAATGTTCACTTACTGTTTGTTGCATTGGTTTACATATTTTTACATGTTCTTTCATATTTTAAATGGTCCAATGTGAGTATTTCCTTGTTTTTACTGGCCCGCAGACAGGAAATAGGATTCATGCAACCACAGTTGCAACTGTTTTAAGATGCCTTTCAAAGGCTCCCAGACTACCTCCTTTAGATTGGGGAGCGATCATTCGGCGTTGTATGAGATATGAAGCTTACTTTCCAGATCTTTCAGTAGAACATATTCCTATGTTGCTTCGAGAAGAAAGCCTATATTTTTCCTTATCTCATGCGAGCCAAATAAGCCCCCTTTTACATTTCTTGGATGATTTAACTGACCTTTCAAGGTTCAGGACACTAGAGCCTCGCTTGCAATCTGTAGTACTTGAAAATCTCTCTGACCTGTTGAAACTATTCTCTGGTTCAAGATTGGAGAAACTATATGAGGATTTGTTCGAGTATTTCTCTTCTTCAACCTCATCATACTTGGTTTATGAACCGGAACAGAGAAGCACATTGAGAATGTCCATTTGGAAAGGTCTTCGCAAGTGTCTAACAGAGGACTTCAAGGGGTCTGATGGTTTTGGCAATATGGAGAGGTGCATGGAATGCTTGTTATCTTTGTTGCCAATTTCGATGAGTGATAGTAGGCAGGATGGAGTTGAAGAAGAGTGGTCATGTGCTATTAATTGCTTGGGTGCGGCTCCCCACAACTGGCTTGTGGACAAGCTGCAGGTTGTTATTACAACCCATTTTTCAGTGTTCCTCAAATTCCTTGAGACTTTGATATACTTTTGTCATTGAGTCTTTGAACACCATTTTTTTCCAAATTTCTTATGGAACGTATCTTCTTTGATTTTTTTTTTTTTTTTTTCACTTTTTGGGGTGTAAAATTGCTCCTCTTTCTTTTACAGGTTCCCACTTCTCACGTAGGCGGCGATTCTGATGAAATAGGAAAGAGAATTGTTGTCAAAGCTAGGCTAACGAGGATTGGTTGCATTTCGCCTTCTGAGCTGGGAAAACTAAAAGCCTATATATTTAATGCAAGAAGTAAAGGTAGAGTACAGTGTTTGATGTTGTCCTGCATATGGTAGTAATTTATATTTCCATGCAGTAATTTGTATTTCCTTTGTGGAACAAGAATAGTCAAGCAAAAGCCTGCTCCCATACGAGAAGGAGGAGTGATCCAAGTATCGCAGTGAAGACACAGGAGTAGTACGCCATAGATTGGTCTCTAGAAGACATAATAAGGTGGAGAGAAGGTGAGCATGTAGGAGTTCAAGAGCTTGCTGTGAGATTAAAAGAGTATTGTGTACAGGTGAGAGAGGCGGGCAATGGGAAGAAAGGCGTTCTTATCCTATGCCCTCTTCCTTGCTTGTTTTAGTTCTTTAGTCAATTGACTCTACGCAACAAAGTAAGATTATTAAGATCGTAAAGTATGTCTGGCCAAGAATGCGTTGAGTGAGAATGACACAGAATAACATTTATGAAGACTTCTATTTCTTTATCCTTTTCATGGAGCTCGTATATATGTCTACTTACAGGAATCTGCGGTGATTCCTTGATTGAAGTTCTGCACATGTCGACTGCGAAGGCATATTAAGCAGTGCTTCTGATGCCTCGAGATCAGCTGTGTAGGCAGACTACCTTCGACGTGAGGTCTTTCATAACATCAAATTATCAGAAACAGAGCATGTCGACTGCCCTGAAAGGCTTTGTCTATATTCTAAGAAATTACCATATTGCACTGTAATGCCTCTTTCTGAGAAGCTCATTTCACTAGCATGACAATGTGATTACACTAAGGCAGACTCTGTTGGGTACGTGACATTTTGGCCTTTTAAGTGTTTCTCACAAAAACCTTTGAGGTCGGGGCATGATACACAAATACATGCTAGTTCTAGGCGTAAATAAAGCACAATGGGGTGAGCATTCACAGCATGAGCTTATTATAACGAAACTATTTTCTACACCATGTCTTCAGGCCATTGCGATTATCGCCTACTATCAAAGTGGCCGCTGGTACTGTACATGCCGCTTCTGACGGTCGATCCGATGGCTGTCTAAGCGACTTATTGCCTGTCACCCTCCGCTCTCTCAGACGGAAGCTGGCCGGCAATAATCAGCTATCTCTGGTCGACAAAGCTATGGGCATCCCACCATTCGCATCTGTCTTGGGCGCAAACAATTAGCCCACAAAGGATGGCTTTCCCGAGGCCTGCGAGTCTGATGACCAGCACATACATAAAGATGAGCGAAAATCTGTTTTCTACGGCACAGTGATGCACAGGACATGCATTTCCTTGAAGGATTACTTAGCCATTTGGAGAACAGCTACGACTCGCAAATCATTGAGGTACACTGAACTAAAAGCTTTTATTATCTTCTATTTGTCTTCATGATAGCAAAAATCCTTAATCAAAGTGCTTTTGTTTGTGTTGTACAATATTTAGGTCGAGAATAATATGTTTTATTTTCAAATGTTCTTTTGCCTGTGTTAATAGGATGTTGCTTTTGTACAATATCCACGTGTAACTTGTTACAGTGCAAACTCAGCTGCTATTTTAATTAATCTGTTCAGGATACATAAATTTCTGGTGGCGTTTGGTTACTGAGGATGAGTTTACAAAGGTCTAGTGCACTAATGCCTCAAGAAAAATTGGTGGTGATAGGTCATACTACTTTTCGTAGGACAATAATAAGTGTTAGGATAACAAAAGAGATGTGATGGGACCTCTTTCACTGTCGCCAATTGTATCTCTCACATGAAGGGCTAAATAAAGACAATAAGGAATCACAAGTGGGATGGAGAGAGAATCATGATCAGGCTAAGACTTAGGGAGAGATTAGGCCTCAGGTAACAACTTTAACATGGCCCATTTCACCTTTATAACGTTTACCTAGATATTAGGTCAAAGAACCAATTCAAAACAGTGTAACTCAAGTCGACTCAACTGGCCCCACTGACGTCTACTAAACCAAGATAATCATACCGAGTCTTTTTTATAACATCAGAACAGATAAATTTTATAAGAAATAAAATATTTGATAGAAATATAAACAATATTTGTCGCCGGTCGTTACAGATTCGAAGTCATTGTACTTTTCTGATTATTATTATATAAATAACTGTCATCTGAATATATAATGGGCAGAGGGATTTTTGCGCTTCTGTACTTGGAATTTTGGCTAGATTCACGTTATTGTCATTTCTAAAAATAGCAAAAACCATGAGTATAAGAATGGAGTAAAAAAACCTATTTTAGATTTCTGTTTTGTAGCGACCTGCTGAGTACACACGCACGCACCAGGCCACGCCATACGCGCATTTTGTGCGCCTTATGTGTCTGGTCACAGCCCGTAACTTCACCCACCGTTTGTCGGCGTAGAAATGAGATTTAGGGAATGCAAACAGACAGATCCGGAGGGGTGGTCATCTTTTTATATTTTAAATTCTAATTTTGATGTTTTTATTTTATTCAGAGCTGATCCCGGATAGGCAACAGGTTTCTTTTGCGCAACTCAACAGTGGATTGGGGCGGAAAGCTCACCATCTCGGTTCCATTTGCATCTCTAGTCTAACATTGTACTTTTTGGTTTCTCAGAAACTACGAGGCATGTTCATTTCGCACTTGTCAAAGCATTAATCTGTTCATAAGTTTTACTAGCAAGCAGGTTTAAATTCTGCAATTAAGTTTAACACAATTCAATTTGGTTGAATAAATATTGACGTGGTCCGGCTAATGTGGGATCGAATATATGGCGAGTATTGTGATTAAGAATAAATAACAATAATTTACAAGATGATCACATTATTTTTTCACAGCAAAGCATATATTTAGAGTAATATTTAGTTAAACTTAACTGGATTTTGAGACTTGATTTAACAATTTATTAAGTTCTAAGCTAGAACCTATTTAAATTAGGCAATTTTAAAATGTCACCTCAAAATTTAGAAAGTGTCACAAATCATTTCCTTCAAAGTTTCAATATCAGTATTACTTTCAAATCCAATAATTGTATTCATAATACCTCTCCGCCAAGGTCTCTTACTTAGAAAATATCTAATTAAAGCACATGTTTAATAAAAAATTTTACTCGAGTTAAAAACATAAAATCGTTAATTTACCAGTAAAGGCTTATTGTAGCTAACATTTTGGCTGGCTGTGAGAGACTAATGAAATTATTTCGCGCGCACGTCCAGTTAATTAGATTCCTATGTCCTGCTGCGCTTCTAAAACTCCTAAAAGCAATTAATAAAACTCCTAAAAACTCTAATATCCTAAACCTAAAAAAATTATTTAATCCTAAATCTTAAAGCCTAGAGAGCCACAATCCTAAACTCAAATCTTAAAAACCTCATGGGTGAAATTGGGTAAATGGTTAATTCTTAAATGAGTTAATTAACAGGATAAGTTTGGATAGTTTCATAAAATTAAGATATATTTTTGATATTCAATAACTTTTCAGAGGCATCTATGCTAATTAGGATAGATGGAGATTATCGAGCCCTGTAAATTAAATTTTTGAGGACAAAATGTCACAAGTCTCAGTATGTTCTCAAATCCACAATAATCATTGAAAATACCATATATATATATATATATATATATATGTGTGTGTGTGGTGTGTTGTGTGGTGTGTGTGTGCTGGTCAGTTCACATAAACGTGACGTGCCTAAATTCATGCCAACACTATAATATATTGTGGCCACACACTCGCAATGCAATCAAATGTCGCTTCGTTTATCTTAACAGCCCAATCCAGAGAATAAATTTTGTGCATGAGGAGATCATAAAATCATGTTAATGTACTATATCTAATAAGAAAAATAATTTTTTAGAAAGGCTAGATTCTGTAAAAAAGTAACTAATTATTAGATGTAGATCTCAATATATTGGTGTTATCGAGACTTTGATAAGAAAAGCTAATTAGGGCCACCAATTTTAAAATACCGTATTATTAAGAAGATCAGACGCTATAGGGAAAAAAGAAAAAGAAGCGCTTAAAAGACTCTTTTGTGATCTTAAACTAGAGCGGCCATTCTAATTCCTACCAGGTAGCAATATATATATATATATATATAATATCATATTTATATATATATTACACACACACACACACACACTAACACACACAAAGCCTATACTTTTCATAACATGTTAATGTTAATAGCTCATATTTTGTATATCTCAGTACTGATGGCCCAAGTTAATTTGCGCGGTGTATAATGCTCTCAACGGGTCCGGGCGGTGACGCAGATCCGATAAAAGAAATTTAAGATCTATATATTATTGGTTGGTTTTTTTTTTTTTTTTTTTTTTTTTTTTTTTTTTTTTTTTTTTTTTCGGAGAGCAGAAGAGAGAACCGTAACATACTATTCGCCCCTCGTTTATTTTTTAAAAATAAATTTAGCTGAAAATATAAATTAACTAGAATTCAAATTGAAATTTCGAGTATGAAACTATCGAAATCTTTTCAGCTTGCGCCGGACCGGTGGTTGGTTGGTTGATGGATGAAGTGGTTGGTTTGGAGGTGAACATGATCCTGGTTGGGCTCATCATCATCAGTGTCTCTCTCTATCGCTCTCTTTTATCTCTCACCATCTCGAGGAGATCTCCCGTATATCTCTCATCCAACTCGAGAAGATATCTGTAGTACAAAGGAGGGAGGGAGCTAGGGAGAAGCGACACTTCCTGATTAGAAAAAAAATTTAATTACTGTATCGCACTTGTATTACATCATCAGTAACAAGTTAATCATAATTTTTTTTAAAAAATATATATATAATAAAAATATTTTTTTATTAATCATGATGAGACGGATGAACTAAAGGAGAGTAATTCTATTGATTGGAGACATCATGTCAGTATATAATTGGTGCACTCTAGGCTTTTTTTATGTGATTGACATGAGCCCTTCGCCATCCCCTCCCCCCTCTCAACAGGCTCCAAAGGACAAATTCACCACAACTTTATCAAAACCATTCCTCTCTCTCTCTCTTTCTCTCTCTCTCTCTCTATAGATCTCTCTTTCATAGCGGAGGCTCTGTTTGGAATTGTGGGTACAAAGATTGCTTCACATGACAGAAAAATAAAGGTGATCATATTTTGTCGCGCATAAATATCAAGTTCATCAGAGATATACCTTTGCGGTCCCATCGGAAAGTAATTTAAGAAATAAATCTTTGTAGTGTTGGGTGGCTCTCGGCACTAACTATGTAGGGTTCGTTTTTGGCTCATGTTGTATGATGTTTTGGTAATTCTTTATATTTTTTATTGAAAATATTTAAATTATTACCATTCAACTCAAGTGGGATAATTATATTATACATTGTAAATTATTAGATGGTAGAAATATTCAATTATCATGAGTTAGAAGATATTCTCATCATAAGAATCATCAGAAGTCTATTAATAAGAATATATTGATTTTTAATAACCTCTCATACAAGTGGATTGATAAGTTATTGTTATTCTTTACCCGAAATATACAAAATTTTCGAAATATCACAAACCTTAAACCAAAGGGCCTCTTAATATTATCCAAAAGATTGATCTAGTATAAAACAGACTCAGAAATATATATGAACATTCTCACTCACATGCACGATAAATATGAACGACACGTAAAATGATAGGCAAGGTAGAATCAGTTAAACATTAAAGGTGAGAATTGAATCAATGATCTTACAGAACGAATAGTTTTAGAATTAGCTCTAAAACTATATTATCCAAAAAATTAATTCACTACAACAAAAACGGTCTATAGCGACACTTTTAAATGTAGGTACATGTCAAAAAAGTGCTGCTAGCTAAAATTACCGACACTTTTAAAAAGTGTTGCTATATGTGGGGTCGCTAGGTATATAGTGACAGTTAAAGAGTGTCGCTATAACCTAAAAGAGTGCTGCTAATTTACCAACAACTTATTTAAGCATTTAGCAACCACCGAAACTCTATCTCGTTGGTTGCGGTGGCGGAGGAGGACGACATGAATGGCTCTTCGTCTAGAATTTCAGTGGATTGAGTGAAGAGAGAAGAAAATATGTTAATTGATTTTTCTTTTTTTTTTTCTTTTCTATTTGTAATCGGGCCAAATGGACTGGGTGTGGTGGGTTGAGTAGAGTAATCTTTTATTTTTGGTTGGATTAGGCTTTATATTTAGGCATTAGTAGATGTTTCTTTAAGTTTTAGCATAAATGGGATACTTACTCAAAAGTGTCCCAAACATGTGTCCCTATAACCTAATTCTGTTGTAGTGATTTAGTAATAAACAGGGTCAGAAATATATATTGAAAACTGATAAGCTACATAGGATATTATTATTATTATTATTATTATTATTATAAATTATTTTTGTAGAGCCATGTGAGCTGATGCATGGTCTAAATGAGGGAAATGTAATAATTTCATGATATCAATTTGAAAGAGTGTAAGTAGAAAATTTTAATTCTATGTTATCATTTCAATATGGAATGATGGTTATGCATTATATATATGTACATCATTGGTATATTAATTGGTAGAGTAATTAATTTATATGCATTTTGCAGTACTAATTTAACTGTAGGTCACATTAAATTAGTAACAAACGATTTTGTAGGATTAGTAAGAAAACTTTTGTGACTAAGAATATATAAGACAAACATATATATACCATGACATATTCTGATGAAAATTTTATATTGAAAAGTCAACGAAGGATTTAGAATATGAGAAATGCTATTAATTTGTGCACCCAACTTTGGATATAAATCTTACACTCATTCCTTCCCAAGTTTAAACAACCCTTTTGGAATTTTAGTTTTAAGAAAATAAAAATATAATAAGACTAGTGTGAAGAAAATTTTAGATATAAAGGGTATGTAAAAGATTTACACCTAATTTTTAATGTAGAAATAGCATTGCTTTTAAAATATTGTTGATTAGCATTAAGAGTGTTTGGTTCTATTGTTACAATTCTAAAATAATCATTTCTAAAAATAAATGTGAGAGAGAAGAGTTTCAACTCTCTCTCTCTCTCTCTCTCTCTCTCTCTCTCTCTCACACACACACACACACACACACACACA
>NW_017893596.1:37914-38482 GCF_001540865.1 Ananas comosus
TATATATATATATATGTGTGTGTGTGTGTGTGTGTGTGTGTGTGTGTGTGTGTGGTAGTCACATAAACGTGACGTGCCTAATTCATGCAACACTAATAATATATGTGGCACAACTCCATGCATCAATGGTCCTTCGTTTACTTAACAGCCCAATCCAAATAATAATTTTGTGCATGATGGAGATCCATAAAATCATGTTTAATGTACTAATTAATAAGAAAAATAATTTTTTAGAAAGGCTAATCTGTAAAAAGTAACTAATTATTAGATGTAGATCCCAATATATTGTGTTATGAGATTGATAAGAAAGCTTAATTAGTACCATTTAAAATGCCGTATTATTAAGAAGATCAACGCAATAGGGAAAAAAAAAGAGAAGAAGCCTTAAGACTCTTTTGGTGATCTTAAACTAAGAGAGGCATCTAATTCCTACCAGGTAGCAATATATATATATATATATATACGCAAAAAGCCTATATAATATGTGGTGCGCGGTTTAATTGAACCCCGGGTAGTCCATGACTCTATATGTTTATATGAGTAACTGTAATTGTACTAATACTTTTGT